>NC_090653.1:257371674-257671674 GCF_040937935.1 Hyperolius riggenbachi
CAAAATTCACCTATTGATTTTCAAGGGGAATATTGAAACTGCTGCCATTCTTACACTGTTTATAGCAGAGGCTTCAGACTTGTTACAGTTGGTCATTGGGTGACTGGGGTCCAAATTCACTAAAGGGGCAGGGCTACAAACAGCCAATCAGATTTCCTTGCTGGATAAACTGCTTCCATTCACACATTTTTGATGCCAGGAACCTGAAATCTCACAAACTTGGTCATTGAGTGACTGTGTGTCCAGGTTACAAAAAGTGGGCGGAGCTAAAAACAAATTTCACTGGAAAATATAAACTGCAGCCATTCTTACACTGTTAATGGCAGGGTTCTCAAACTTTGCACAGTTGGTCACTGGGTCACTGAGATTAATATTCAGGAAAATGGATGAAGCCTACAACAGCCAATCAAAATTCACCTGCTAATTTTCATGGGGAATATTTAAATTGCTGCCATTCTTACACTGTTAATAGCAGATGCCCCAAACCTGGTACAGTTGGTCAGTGGGTGACTGGGGGTTCAAATTCAGAAAGGGGGCAAAACCACAAACAGCCAATCAGATTTGTGTAATTATAATGGGAATATACAAATTATTGATACCAAGGACCCCAAAGCTCATAAACTTGATAATTGAGTGACTGTATGTCAAGGTTAGAAAAAGTGGGCAGCGCCAACAACTACACATTTTTTACATGGGAAAATATAAACTGCAACCATTCTTACACTGTTATTGGCAGGGTTCCCAAACTTGACACAGTTGGCCACTGAGTGACTGTAATTAATATTTAGAAAGTGGGTGGAGCCTACAACAGCCAATCAAAATTCATCTATTGATTTTTTCAAGGGGAATATTTACATTGCTACCATTCTTACACAGTTAATGGCAGAGGCCTCAAAGTCAGTCAATGGGTGACTGGGTCTAAATTCACTAAAGGGGGGCGGGGGCACAAACAGCCAATGACATTTGTTAGATTGATTTCAGCTATTCTGTTATTGGCTGGGTCTTCAAACTTGACACAATTGGTCACTGACATGATTGGGATTAATATTCAGGAACGTGGGTGGAGTCTACAACAGCCAATCAATATTCACCTATTGATTTTCAAGGGGAATATTTACATTGCTACCATTCTTACACTCTTAATGGCAATTGCCTCAAATCTGGTACAGTCAGTCACTGGGAGACTTGGGTTTAAATTCTGAAAGGGAGGCTGGCTACAAACAGCCAATCAGATTTGTTTAATATCAATGGAAAAATGCCACTTATTAATGCCAAGGACCCCAAAGCTCATAAAATTGATCATTGAGTGACTGTATGTCATGGTTAGAAACAGTGGGTGGAGCCAAAAACAACTAACTTTTTTAAATGGGAAAATATAAACTGCAGTCATTCTTACACTGTTAATGGCAGGGTTCTCAAACTTGACACAGTTGGTCACTGGGTGTATAGGATTAGTATTCAGAAAAGTAGGCGGAGCTACAACAGCCAATCAAAATGCACCAATTGATTATTATAGGGAATATTGAAACTGCTGCCATTCTTACACTGTTAATGGCAGAGGCCTCAAACCTGCTACAGTCACTCATTAAGTGACTGGGGTTTAAATTCACTAAAGGGGCGGAGCCAAAAACAGCCAATCAGATTTATTTGCTGGATAAACTGCTTCCATTCACACAATTTTGATGCCAGGAACCCGAAAGCTCACTAACTTGGTCAGTGAGTGACTGTGTGTCAAGGTTACAAACACTGGGTGGAGTCAAAAACAGATTTCCCTGGGAAAATGTAAACTGCAGCCCTTCTTCACTGTTAATGGCAGTGTTCCTCAAACTTTGCACAGTTGGTTACTGGGTGACTGGGATTAATATTCAGAAAAGTGGGTGGAGCCGAGAAAAGCCAATCAATATGCACATGTTGATTTTCAAGGTAATATTAAAATTGCTGCCATTCTTGCACTGTTGATGGCACAAGCCTCAAACCTGGTACAGTTGGTCATTGGGTCACTATGGTTCAAATTCAGAACAAGAGTCACAAACAGCCAATCAGATTTGTTTTTATTGAAGCCAAGGACCTGACAGCTCACAAACTTGGTCATTGTCCAGGTTACTGCAGGCCTTCTTACACTGTTAATGGAGGGTTTTCAAACTTTGCCCAGATGGTCACTGGGTGACTGGGATTAATAATCAGGGAAGTGGGTGGAGCCTATAATTGCCACTCAAAATTCACCTGTTGATTTTCAAGGGGAATATTTAAATTGCTGACACTGTTAATAGAAGATGCCTCGAACCTGCTGCAGTTAGTCATTGGGTGCATGGGGTTCAATTGCTGGAGAGGGGCGGAGTCACAAACAGCCAATCTAATTTGTTTAATTTCTATGGGAATATACAAATTATTGATGCCAAAGCTCACAAACTTGGTCTTGAACACTCAAACTTGAGTGTTTGTGTGTTAGGGTTAGAAAAAGTGGGCAGAGCCGACACCAGCCAAATACATTCCCGGGCAACAACGGGTAATCAGCTAGTAAGGTAATATTTATAAAAGTCTGATTAGCATCACAGGTGTCAAATTCCACTCCTTAAAGGGAACCAGAGATAAACGTTTCACACAAAATAAACATATCAGTCCATAGCTTATAAAGAATAAATGCTCTACCTGATAATTTCACCGCTCTGGTGTGCCTTTTTTAGTGTTTTTTATCCATTATTGCTCCAGGAAAAATCAAATATGTCAGCCGGCTCAAATCCCTTCTTCTTCCAGGTAATGAGTTGTTCTGGATGTGCTGTCTAGGCTATATGAGACTAGGCTGCTATCTAGGCTATATGAGAAAGGCTGCTGCAGCCTTTCATCTGTGTGCTTTCATTTTGGTATGATGTGCAGCTGCCTGTAGGAAGTCTCTCTCATAGGAATGAAACTGCAGTCATCATCAGTATCTATGCTGAGTGCACACAGAGCACAGAGATCATATTGCACATCCACACATGTCTGTTTCAGAGCTTCTCTCTCAGCAGCAGCAGCCCCTCCCATGTCATCACAGCTCTCAGTATGCAAAGCAGCAAATCTGAGCCAGGAGGTGGCAGGCTTGGGCTTGAAAAGACTCCACAGAAGAGTGACTCAGCTATAATGATTCTAGGTCAAACCTAGACTGAGCCAGTCGGGGATTCTTATCACAGCTGCTAATAGACTACTTAAGCAGATAAGAATGAAACTAAAAGCAGGGTAGGTGTTTACTGTCGTGTTCCCACTGAGAAATGTAATAAAATACATGAGGATGCTTCGTCTCTGGTTCTCTTTAAGAAAAGACAAACAGCATTTAGGCTATGTTCACATTATAAATCGCTACGCTTTTTACGCACTTTTCTAAGTGCTTTTGCAGAGCATTTTTTTTTTCACTTCCTGACGTTAGGGGCTGGTTCACACGGATGATTGGCAGCGTTTACCGCCAAGTGTTCGGGACTCATCGGCTAAACTCTCCCGTTCAAGTGAATGGTAGCGTTTAGCATCGCGCGGTTACCGTCGATTACCGTCGATTGCGCAAACACTGTGTTTCGATCCCGTTTTAACGCGTCCCTTTAGTTGGCCCTAGAAGCAGCATGCGGCGTCCAGGGCCGGCTAGCCGCCGCGGCTTCATGTCCCCTTACGGGGACAAGAAACGCCGATCGCGACGGGAAGCCGACGATCGCCGTACTGCCGCCCCCCAACAAGACGTCACAGGATGACGCGGTTTCCCAGCTGCCTCAACGCCGCCTGTCGTCTGGGTGAACCAGCCCTAAGTCAGGAAGTGAACTCTTTCACCTGGAAGTTAATAGATACAATGTATCTATTCATAGAAGTGCTCCAGAAATCGCTATACAAAGCACTCTTCAAGCACTTTGCAATTTCTCTATACCTTCCACTATAGGCAAATCGCCCCAAACAGTCAGCGATTTTTGGAGTGGATCAGAATCGAACCGCTCATATGTGAACACTCTGATAGGGAATCATTGCACAGGCGCATTTAGGGCGATTTTCAAAATCGCTGGTGCTTAAAAAAACAAACAAAACGCTCTAGATGTGAACAAGCCCTTACTGTATATTGCGCTTTTCTCCTAGCATACTCAAAGCGCCAGAGCTGCCCCCGCTCGGGGCGCACTCAGAAGGCAGTAGCAGCCTTACGGAGTCTTGCCCCAGGTCGCCTACTGAATACATGCTGGCTTACTGAACAGGAAGAGCTGAGTAGTGATGGTCAAGCAGATGCAAATAACTTTGAGTTGATGCAAATTTATGCAAATTTGTATGCACTTTTATGCAGCTTGAAAATGAACCAATCAAATCCTGCTGAGGTAAAATTCTATTGGTTCATTTTCAAGCTGCATAAATATTGCAAAACATTTACATCAACTTGAAGTTATTTGCATCTACTTGACTATCACTAGTGCTGAGGTTTGAACCCAGGTCTCCAGGCACAGCCCTTAACCAGTACACTATCCAGCCGCTAAAGGGGCCCATACACCTAACGATTTTCCCAACGATATACGGCTGATTCGATCACAGTGATTGAATCGGCTGTGAAATTGCTGCACACACCGCTGACAGAACGATCGATTTCCAGCATCCGACAATTTACTCTGCTTCATTTAATGTTCTCACATGACATGCTGCAGCTCAACACAATAGCTGGCTGTGAGTCTGTGACAAACAAACTGCTCGCCCTCTCAGCCATTCATGCTTCCCCTGAAATCTCTGCGCCTGATGCAAACATTTCACCTTGTTTCATGAGAGAACCGGCCCTGAGAAGAGCCCTCCCTCAACTGCAGCATTAGCTCTTTATTGGTCCTGTGCTTGTAATGCTCACTTGTATAAAATGATTTAAATTGTGGAAATCATTAACAGCCTGTTCCCCACCCCCTTTTTGCACCTCTGTTGTCCTTGGCAGGTTTTGGTGCGCCGTATCAATTGCTTATGTGTAGAGTGCTTGGGGTGCCCAATGTAAAACTTGCACAGGGGCCCATAGGTACTTAGCTACACCACTGCCAAAAATGTGTGAGGACCTCGGACCTTGAGGACTAGAGTGCGACATAATCTAGCTGGGGAATTGCATGCATTGTCCATAAAGAATGAATGTGACAGGGAAGCCCTCTAGTGGTAGCCTTGTGTGGTAATCCATTTGGATGCTGATTAAAGGCTATCTGAAATGATATGCAAGAAGTTTAGAATCAGGATGATCCCGTAGAATCTCATTATAGTAAACACTGGATTAGAGGCCTGCATCGGGTCGGGTACCCGCGGGTTACCAGAAATGTGGGTCGGGTTTGGGTACCCATTTTGATTTTAACCGGGTTGCGGCTTGTGGGTTGGGTGCGGGTACCAGATTCACCAGAAAGCGGGTTGCGGGTCGGGTGCTGGTAGCGGGGCTGCGGGTGCGAGTCTGAAAAATTAGACCTGCACAGGGCATCAGGCTGGGTACCTGCAGATACCCGCGGGCTACCTGAAATGTGGGTCGGGTTCAAGTACCCGAAAAAAATTAGACCCGCACAGCCCTCTACTCTGTATACAGTAAACTCAGTCCTCAGGCCCCAGCAAATGTGTCCGTATAAATATACAATGTATGACCAATTCTAATATAGTAAACTTCTGATATAGCAAAATACTTTTCCCGGGCCCTTGGAGTTTACTACAAATGGATTCTACTGTACCATTTATTGGCTAACTTGGAGGTAAACAAAAAGTAAGCTTTCGGCTAATAAGCCTTCTTCAGACTTTTTTCCTGTATAAGATGTTGATAAATGGTATCAACATACCAGGGCCGAGCCTGGGCGGGTGCTGCGGGTGCATTGCACCCAGGCACCTGTCTCTGACAGGCGCCGCCCGGCCGCCGCTCACCTCCTCTGGCCGCGGCTCCCTTCCTCCCTGTAGCCGCCGCTCCCTCCCTCCCTCCCTGTAGCCGTCGCGTCACTCAGACCTCGATCAGGCGGCGACCAATCGTGTGGGTGCTAGGACCTAGCACACCGCACTGATATGCGGAAGTGTCATCACTTCCGCATATCCGGCGCCCGCTCGCACTGGTCGGGTCGGCGCTGATCCTGAGGTCTGCAAGATGAGGGGGGAGCGGCGGGGGCGGCGGTTAGAGGGGGGTGTGCTCCCTGTCACTCACTGTCTAAAGGGGCTCCCTGTCAATCACTGCCTAAAGGGGCTCCCTGTCACTCACTGCCTAAAGAGGCTCCCTGTCACTCACTGCCTAAAGGGGCTCCCTGTCACTCACTGCCTAAAGGGGCTCCCTGTCACTCACTGCCTAAAGGGGCTCCCTGTCACTCACTGCCTAAAGGGGCTCCCTGTCACTGCCTAAAGGGCTCCCTATCACTCACTGCCTAAAGGGGCTCCCTGTCACTTACTGCCTAAAGGGGCTCCCTGTCACTCACTGCCTAAAGGGGCTCCCTGTCACTCACTGCCTAAAGGATCTCCCTGTCACTCACTGCCTAAAGGGGCTCCCTGCCACTCACTGCCTAAAGGGGCTCCCTGTCACTCACCGCCTAAAGGGGCTTCCTGTCACTCACTGCCTAAAGGGGCTCCCTGTCACTCACTGCCTAAAGGGGTTCCCTGTCAATCACTGCCTAAAGGGGCTCCCTGTCACTAACTGCCTAAAAGGGCTCCCTGTCACTCACTGCCTAAAGGGGTCCTTGTCTGTCACTGCCTAAAGGGGCTCCCTGTCACTCACTGCATAAAGGGGCTCCCTGTCACTCACTGCCTAAAGGGGCTCCCTGTCACTCACTGCCTAAAGGGGCTCCCTGTCACTCACTGCCTAAAGATATAAAACATAAGAACGATACTCCCATCTCAAGACATATGAATCAGGTACACCCACACTCCAGGTTTGATATATCCTTTTGGGGTATACAACAATGGAGAAGGCATATAAGAGGAGGAACCTTGACAAAAAATTAACACAAGTTGAGTCCCAATGGATTTTTCGTTTGAATACAATTGCACCCTATGGTCTAAACGAAGACTTCAACCTAGCCTGTTTCTTATGACACCACTATTATGGTTATGTGTGGTGGGAAATACATATGCAATCCATAGAGGATCTGGTCTGGGAGACAAGATCACCATGACACAGATAGATATGGGACCCTGCTAGCCACACAACCTGTACAAAATAGGTGCATATTACATGATCTAGGTGTATAGGGTCTCCAACCAGGAGTGGGCCTGAGATTTTTATATGAGGGAAATATACATGCTTATGCAGTCTGATGGAGTTGTCAGGGTTTATTCCTTACCAATCTGTCCCACTTTGGGATGTGTGTTTTCCCTGGGGTACATCCTGTATTCTGAGTTCTGGCCATCAGGCTAATGTATCTGCACAGTATCAATATATAATATAGGCATCCCCATGATTGATAGTGTGTTCTACCTGTAGGGGTTCCGATTACCCCCCCTTACATATGTGTAGCCAACCCCCTTGTATTCTACAAGGACCCAGACTATTTATGAGTAACCACTTAGTATCTATTACCTGTGGCATCTATAGTGATGTAAACATACATCCAAAATGGCCGCTGTTACTATGCCAACCGGCGTATTCAACAGCTCAATGGACCCGTACATAGAGCGTTTGGTTACCATACCAACGCCTGACCAATGGGAAGTAATGAGACGGAGATTCGGAAGTGACGTCTACGGAAGTGACGTCACGGATAGGGACGCCGACTTCGCGCCATTCTATCCCTCAGCGTTATGCGTCCATACAGGCAACTGGACACACGCATGTCGTACTATACTACGCATTGCATGGCGGATATACCCCGGAACAGGTATACAGATACCGTCTGCCCACACCCAAGTGGGCGTACTCTGCCTGTCCTCCCAGTATTTAATCTCATGCCGAACGCGGCACCTCAGCTCTGACTGGGGCATTTGCTGGGGTTTATACTGCTGGTGGGGGGCGCACTTTGTATATATGTTGTCACACTTTTTACTGTAAATATGTATAGCATCTCTTTGAAAAAGCCGTGAGGTGAAACATGTCAGAGAACCATATTGCAGCACTTGTATTATAGAGCACATCCACTTTAAAGAGACTCTGTAACAAAAATTGCATCCTGTTTTTTATCATCCTACAAGTTCCAAAAGCTTTTCTAATGTGTTCTGACTTACTGCAGCACGTTCTACTATCACCATCTCTGTAATAAATCAACTTATATCTCTCTTGTCAGACTTGTCAGCCTGTGTCTGGAAGGCTGCCAAGTTCTTCAGTGTTGTTGTTCTGTGATGCATCTCCCCCCTCCAGGCCCCTCTCTGCACACTGCCTGTATATTATTTAGATTAGGGCAGCTTCTCTCTTCTCTCTTCTCTTTTACAAGCTGGATAAATCGTCCTCTGAGCTGGCTGGGCTTTCACATACTGAGGAATTACATACAGGCAGAGCTGTCTGCACTCTGCAGGAAGAAACAGCCTGACACTTCAGTGGAAGATAGCTGCAGGGGGAAAGAAACACACAAATGATCTCTTGAGATTCAAAAGGAAGGGTGTATACAGCCTGCTTGTGTATGGATGTATTTTCTATGTGTGGACATACTGTACATCAACCTACTTCCTGTTTTGGTGGCCATTTTGTTTGTTTATAAACAAACTTTTTAAAATTGTTTTTAACCACTTTTAATGCGGCGAGGAGCGGCGAAATTGTGACAGAGGGTAATAGGAGATGTCCCCTAACGCACTGGTATGTTTACTTTTGTGCGATTTTAACAATACAGATTCTCTTTAATGTATATACCTCCAATCAATACTGAGTGAATGCATTGTTACCTACTGACAGCTCTAATACCTGGGCCATTAACTCCCTTAATTGGTGAAGAGTTTCTGTCAAGGTGCATTCATATTCAGTGTCAGTGGGGCCTGAGTTTTATTTTGTGTGGAATAGCTACACCACACTCTGACAGGACAAACAGGGAGTGTGGGGGATCAGCAAGGACCTCCATACTTAGCAGCTCGCACTGCATCTGCATATCAGCACCCCATTTGAGGAGTCACATAACTATGAGACTTCAGACCTCTCTATTTTAGATTTAACCCGAGCAAGTGATACGCTTGTATACCTATGTACTGATAGGGCTTGTCCATGCGGACATAGTGTTTGTCTATTTATTTCCCTGGTACTATTCTCGGCTAGTGTGTGGATCAACACTTAGCCAGATTCTGTTGATAGCTTAAAGTACTAATTGAATTGTATTATTTGTTATGACCTTCTGCTAGCTTGACTATTCTTCTCCTCAATGATTCTGTACCTTTGCCTATCTGATATAGTTGCCGACTCTGCCTGAATAACTACTCTGATTTAGTTTCCTGTCTCTGTACCGTCTCTGTCCGCCTGTTGCCAAACCTGCTTGTCTGACCTTCCTGTCCTCGCCAGTGAGTTAGTCACTGGTGAGGGATCATCTGCTAATATCACCTGCTTCTCAGATGATCAGTAGCTTCAGTACAGTCTGAATCACCTGCTCCTCAGGAGGTCAGTAGCTGCAGTAGTCTGAATCACCTGCTCCTCAGGTGGTCAGGAGCTGCAGTACAGTCTGAATCACCTGCTCCTCAGGTGGTCAGTAACTGCAGTACAGTCGGAATCACCTGCTCCTCAGGTGGTCAGTAGCTGCAGTACAGTCTGAATCACCTGCTCCTCAGGTGGTCAGTAGCTGCAGTACAGTCTGAATCACCTGCTCCTCAGGTGGTTAGTAACTGCAGTACAGTCTGAATCATCTGCTCCTAAGGTGATCAGTAGCTGCAGTACAGTCTTAATCTCCTGCTCCTCAGGTGAATAGTCACTACAATATTCTCTCCTCTGCTTGCTCCTCAGGTAGTAGTGGCTTCAGTATAGTCTGAATCACCCGCTCCTCGGGTGATCAGTACACTTGTTCAGTATATTTCTACCCGCTCCTCGGGAGATCTATTACACTACTGTCTACATCTCCAGCTTGCTGGAGTTGGTTCTCATCTGTTATATTGAGATATTCCCCTCTCCCAGCTCCTCTGGGAGAACAAGTATCTCTATCATTACTGTTGCACCAAGCACCTATGATTACATTGGTTGTTCTGGTTCTGGCTATACTAGTATTATTGGTGATTCTGCAGATCACACATAATCAGGTATAGCATCTGTATTGTTGGTGATATTGCAGATCACCAATAATCAGAGAAATCTGTCCTCACTGACACCAATCGTTACATGTAGCCTAGATCAAGGCCAGGGTGGGGGGGAATTGAGGGGATACGTTAAGGAGTTGGACAGCTTGGGCAAAGAAGGAGTTTCTGTGTGTAGTGGTCCTGGTAGGTAAGGACCTGTAGCAGCGTATCGAGGGGAGAAGATCAAGATAACAGTTGCTGGGATGAGGGGGGTATTTCACTGTCCTGATGGACCTGGAATGCAGTCTGGAAGACTAGAGAAAGCACGTGGTTGGTGGGGGGTGCCAATCATCCTCTCCACTGAATTAATGATTCCAACCAAAGCTCACTCCAACCTGAAAAATCGCAAATACCTTTTGTATTAAAGGATACGTTAGCACAAAATTAAATTAAAAACAGGGGGAGCAGGCATGCTTAGTGGGCTCTCCTCATGCCGTAGTTTGGCTATGCCTAGAAACAGCCCTGTCCATGTCACACATTCTATACATTTTAAGTAAAACAAGCACATAAAAGAATATTGGCTTACAAAAGCATTTGTCTACATTGTAGCAATTTCGGCTTTCTCTTCTCTCGCCTTCACACCATTCTCCACCATATTGTGGTTCCAGACAATCTCGTCTCCGATTCTGAGTGCCCACCTTCTTAGTACACTTTATATCTGCATTCAGCAGCGTGCACTCTGACCAATTTGATGGCCAGTCTGACCATGTCCCATCAACTGCAAACAATCATGAAAAAAAAAAAGGTTAAAGTGTAACTGTCGTGCATAAAATCAAAAATCAATTCTTTATTTTTATCTGGTAAACAAGTAATAAGGATGCTAACCAGGCAACCAAAAGTTAAAATCACTATAACTTTTCTGGTTGATAAATAATCATTCCCCAGTTTACCTGACTCTGAATTTGGTACACACAAATTTTGGTACACAAAAAGGAAGTTGCAGGGCATGCTGGGTTGTCTTTTTTTTGCTTCTCTACTTCCCCCTCAGACTTAACTAATGCAGCTTAGGCTGAAGATTCTTTCCCTCCTGTTTTCCCCTCCCACAGCTCTGTTCCTCTCTGATTGGCCAATATTTCTCATGCTGAGACAATGCACTTTATATAGTGAAGGACGGGCAATGCATACACAATCGGGCAGAGGAGAGTAAGGGAGGAAATTACATCAGGATTGGCTTCAAAATAGCCATAGTTAAAATGGGAAATTGTGATGAATATAATGGCAGGTGCAGCGAGCAGCACCGCCGCCGCAGCTGCCTCCATGTCTCCGCTCGTTCCTCCGGCGGAGGTGGTCTGGGGGCCGACGGCTGCGGCGAACGGTTCCGCCACCGCAGCTGCCCTTGTGCCTCTGCCCGTCTTCTCGGCATGTAGGACGCCGAGGATGGAGCTTTCTCCTGCTCACAGGGTCGCTGTCTTGAGCGGGCGCGCGCACAGACAGGACCTTTATTCCAGGAAGAGAGGCGTCAACTGACCTGCTGGTCGGCTGACGTCAGAGGAGTCCCACGGCGCCCAGGATTGGCTGATCCAGCAGGGGCGTGCCAGTGGGGTCTCCTCTGCTTCTTAAGCCTTCGGGCTTCATTCTGCTGGTGTCTGTTGTCGTGAATACTTGCGTGTTAGCGCTCAGACCTTAGACTAGATCCCAGGTGTTGATGCTAAGGATATCACACCTAGTCTAGGATATTGCTACCTTGCTATTGTTATTTGTTAGACTAGTTCCCAGGTGTTGATGCCAAGGACTTCACACCTAGACTAGGATATTGCTTATTATTGATCTCCTGTGTATGACTCTTAGCGATTTCTCTGACTCTGATCCTGCTTTCTGATGCTGTACTTTTGCCTTTCTGCCTACCTGTTGCTGAACATCTGCCTGATTTCCGATTACTCTTTTGTCTCACGATTCTGTACCGATACGTACCTTCCTGTTGCTGAACCTCTGCCTGTCAGACCATTCTACTCACCAGTGGGCCCTCACCACTGGTGAGGTGCTAGCTCCACCAGCTCCACTCGTGAAGTTGTTCTTTAGTGCAGTACTGTTTGTATCTCAGGCATGCAGTATTGTCTGAATCACCCGCTCTGTGGGAGATTCTCTCTCTTCAGTTGCTGTATCTCCAGCTTGCTGGGGGAGTACTCTATTATACAGTCAGTGTCCTGATAGTACCTCACCAGCCCCTCTGGTGAGGTCTCGCTAAACTATTAAAGTTACGGTTGCACCAAATCACTACACTCTCTGCTCCTTGTCTGCTATACTAGTATTATTGGTGATTCTACAGATCACCCATAATCAGGTATAGCGTCTGTATTATTGGTGATTCTGCAGATCACCATATAATCAGACATCTGAGCTACGACACAAGACCGTTACAGAAATGCTAAGAAGGATTTTCTCTTTTTTATTGTAGAAAAATCACCAAAATCAAAACGTGGACAGTGCAAAACATATGTTATGTAAGTAGAGCAAGTATTTATCTACTTATATATGTGGTTGTTTTTCTGAGATAGTATGGCTGATAGCTCATCTTTAAAAATTAAAGTGAACCTCCGGACTAAAAATCGACTCAGCAGCACTGAAAAGGCCTGGTGTTTAACAGTTTCACAGCATCAGAACTTTGTTTCTCTTATCCAAGCCTCATTTTTAGCTGCACAGAAGAAAACTACCCGGGCTTTTTTCCCCTGATGCTGTGCAAAGCATGCTGGGATTTCTGATGTGGTTATTCTTCTTCTGCTGTTTTGGTGCAAATTTTTTTTTGACATTTTGAATTTGACATTTGAAGCCTTGCGTGTGCAGTTGGGAGGGGTAATCAGTACACAGGATAGTTGGAACTGTGTCTCCTGCTCCTTGTCACCTCCTTTCAACCAAAAAGATGGCTGCCCCCATGACAAAGATGGCAGCCTCCATGAATCACAAACATTTGCCTGTTCTTTTAAAACAGGGTGGGTAAAAAATTATATTACCTATCTATTCTAATTAACATAACTAATGTAACTTGATGACAGTATGTTTGTTTAGGCTGAAGTTCCCCTTTAGGAACAAGCTTATATAGCAGGTAAATTCCAGGTTTCCCCGTAATCAATAATGCAGCTCTAATCCACCATGACTGAGGCCCCCCAACCCCTTGACCTGAGAACCCCACAGTCCGTGGCGTAACTGCAATTTATGGGGCTACCCACACTTTTATGGGACCCTCAAATGTTCACACCCTTTCCCTTGGTGACCCTCACAGCCTTGGTGCCCATCTCACAAGGATCATAAAACAAGTGTGGCCATCATGATCTTCCCACCCATAACTAGTGTTGGGCGAACAGTGTTCGCCACTGTTCGGGTTCTGCAGAACATCACCCTGTTCGGGTGATGTTCGAGTTCGGCCGAACACCTGATGGTGTTCGGCCTTTTTAGTTCGGGTTCGCCCGAACTACTCAATGCCCGCCGAACAGGGCCCCTGTTCGCCCGAATACGGCCCCCCTATGGGGTCGCAGGCATAAGGGGGGAGCATGCCCCGATCGTGGGGGGGGGGGTCGGAAATTCCCCCCACCCCCTCCGCTAGCGCTCCCCCCTCTACCCTCGTATGCGTCATCACGTAGAGGACGTGAGGTCAGAGAAAGGGCGGAAGTACCACAAGGGTACTACCGCTGAACCGCCCGCTGCCCGGCCTCAACGCGTCTCTTAGTCGATCGGACTCCTCCTCACTCATCTCATCACCACAGCCAGCCACCACTAGGTACTATTTACTTTTTTTATGGGGAAGCGGGCAGAGGGGGGAGCGCTAGCGGAGGGGGTGGGGGGAATTTCCGACCCCCCAGCGATCGGGGCATGCTCCCCCCTTATGCCTGCGACCCCATAGGGCCCCCAAAAGCGGCATGTTCAGGGGTCCCATTGACTTCCATTGAGTTCGGGGTTCGGGCCGAACATGCCGAACATCTGGCCCATGTTCGGCCCGAACCCGAACATCCAGGTGTTCGCCCATCACTACCCATAACAAGTGTAGCCACAAAAACAACTTGTAACAAATTCACCTTGCAGCGCTGTCCCCGGCGGCGTCCGTCATGGCGTGTTGGCTGATACTTGTTCGTGCGCGCAGCATGCTACTTCACCGCCCTCTGGTGTCCCCAGCGTCCCTGCAGCCGAGCTCTGTCCTCCACGCGTGCGTAATGCAAATGAACAGTTGTGCGCAAGATCAGGCGGCCTTTACAGGCTCAGGAGGCGGCTGAATAGGGTGTCAGCAGTGAGGTCATTGACCACACCTCTCTGGGAAGCTGCACGCTAGAATCATCTCCACAGTATATAAGGCCAGGAGCTTAAGTTGCTCACTGGCCTTGATACTAATCAGTAGCTTCCTTGAGCTACATCATATATTGTGGTACACACCATATATATGTACTCCAGTTAGTTGTTTATTTGATCATTGATAGCTGTAATCGTAATTCAGTAATAATCTGATATATTGTATTCTTGTATGATTATCTGTGTACCGAATTATTGCCTGTCTCCTAACCTTGCTCTAGTCTATTCCTTCTGTACGTTAGCCATCTGATTTCTGTTGCTGACTCGGCCTGACTTTGACTACGTTACTGGGATATCCCTACAAACTGACAGTCATCTGATACCCGTGTTGACCCTGCTGTATACCGACTACGATTACGCCTTACGTTTTTGTACCACGACTAAATACGTGTGCACAAGTACTGACTGGTCTAGACCTCATTTTGTATTATATTATCTGTGCGTATTGTCTTGTCACATCCCAGCGTGACACACCTGATCTGAAGATAGTCCCCTGTATTGGAGGTAAGGAAGGTCAGTAGTTGGAGCCCCCCCAGATCTGGGTCCCCCTACAATCGCAGAGGCTTCTCCCCTATAGCTACGTCCCTGCCCACAGGCTGTGCATAGTGTGCAAGCATGTAGAGATGGCCCAAACTGTTCGCCAGCGAGCCTTATCTTGCGAACATCGGCTGTTCACATTTGCGGCGAATAGCGAACATTTGGCGTGTTCGATTCACCCTCTATACATCATCATTGAGCTAAACTTTGACCCCCTTATCTCACAGTCAGCAGACACATGGCAGTCAATGAGCTAGCACCCCCTCCTGGACCCCCACCCCCTCTAAAAGCAGTTGCGGTGGCCATATTGGATTAATTCTCTGCTGGCTGCTGACTGTTAGTGAAAGCAGGGTCAGAATTACTGCAGATAGGTAGGGAAAGCATTAGCTAGGCCTGTGTTCTTGTTCCTCACTTACTGTGAAAGCACTTCAAACAGCCCGTTTGAGGGCTAGCACATCGATCTCCTGTGTTTTTTTTGTGTGTAACACTTCGCAGCCCACTGACACCCAGAGCTGTGTGCACACTACTGCTGTTGCCTCATTAAGTTGCAGGCACAGAACCACTCCAGTGCATTATTATTTCAGTGTATTCTGATAGCACTATTGCATTTCTCTGTGGGAGACGCTCCACAGCCCACTGACACCCAGAGCTGTGTGCACACTACTGCTGTTGCCTCATTAAGTTGCAGGCACAGAACCACTCCAGTGCATTATTATTTCAGTGTATTCTGATAGCACTATTGCATTTCTCTGTGGGAGACGCTCCACAGCCCACTGACACCCAGAGCTGTGTGCACACTACTGCTGTTACAGGCACAGTACCACTCCAGTGCATTATTATTTCACTGTATTCTGTATTTTTTGCATTTCTCTGTTTGTGAAACTCCACAACCCACTGACACCCAGAGCTGTGCACAATGTGATTCCTGCCCTTTAGGGATTAAAACCCGACTCTAATAGAGAGCTGAGTGATACGGTGCTTTGCAGGAAAAACTATGGATTTTTTGAGGGGGAGGGAAGGCGATAGCATGGGAGGGTGACACCATGAGTTACTGCAAGTATCATATACTTTAACAAGATCTGATTTTAGTTGATCTTCTTTATTTACATGACCTGTTTACCATGTTTCACTTTCTTTTCTATGTTTACACTCATTTTATAAATTAATAAAAATGATAATATATCAAAAAATGTCTGTTATGATTCTCAGTTTTTTTGCTAATTTTACTCTTTTGTTTTATTTTTGTTTCTGTTTTTTTTTGTTTATTTATGCTCTTCCACCTATTTATTAAGTGAAACCCTATTCCAGAAATGCATAGTGAGATATACTGTATAATAGTCACTTCATGTATTTATTCTATTTTATTTATGTGCTTGTTGTGAACCTGAACACTGGGCTGTAAGCCTATGTATTGTTTGTTTCCAGACGCTGTACTACTGACCCGAGGAAGTGGGAGAGCCACACGAAATGCGTCATCTTTGTGTCCAATAAAAAATGTTATCCTCCATTCCGTGCATGAAGTAAGACTATTTGTTTTAAACAGTATTTTTATTATTATTATAACCCTGGGGCGCTTCCTCCCACCCTGCCACTATGATTGAGGGCACTATGACCTGCAGCATTGTAATAGAGGCCACACAACTGGCAGCACTAGGATACAAAGTACTATAATGGTACTTTAACCCTCCTGGCGGTCTATTAAAAACCGCAAGGGGCAGCGCAGCAGTTTTTTTAAATTTTTTTTAAAAATCACGTAGCGAGCCCAGGGCTCGCTACATGATAGCCGCTGTGCAGCGGCATCCCCCCCCCCCCCCCCTCGATCGCTTCCGGCGATCTCCGATCAGGAAATCCCGTTCAAAGAACGGGATTTCCTGGAGGGCTTCCCCCGTCACCGACGTCATCAACGTCATTGGGAGTCCCGATCCGCCCCTCAGCACTGCCTGGCAGTGATTGGCCAGGCAGCGCACGGGGTCTGGGGGGGGCAGCGCGGCGCCACAATCGGCGGCTAATCGGCGCGGAGCAGCGGCGATCGGAGTGCACACACAGCTAGCAAAGTGCTAGCTGCGTTTTGCAAAAAAAAAATTTATGCAAATCGCTCCTGTCAGGAACCGGCCCGCGGCATGCCTGCGTATACGGTTCCCGACTGCGGGTTTGACCAGACTGAGAGGGGAAGCAGCCTTAGTCAAGCTAAAACAAGGCTGGAACCCCTCAGAACACCTCTCACTGCCACCCCTAGCGGTTCGCTAGACACTTCCACTCTGCTGTCGAGTCCTCAGCGCGCACTCCGCGTTTTCGTATTTGGGTCAGCTTTGCGCTTAGGCCAAATACGGGAACGCCACGCACCCACACACACACACAGTTGCAATCTTACACTGTCGTGAAGCAAAGACCCACTAACAGTCGTTCCGAACGATACTGTTAGCCACTCTGCTGTCGCTACTCGCACTGGTGTTGTTCGTACGTTGGGTCAGCTGCGCGCTTAGGCCAACGTATGACAAACGCCCCCACACACAATGCAATTACAATTTCATACGGTAGTGTTGCTCAAGCGTACAATTAGGCATGAACTTATACACGGTTAAACTTCAGTCTCTTCTAGGCTATGAGTGTTAGTTTAGTACGGCAGAAGTCAAGCTTATTAAATAATAATTTAATATTCCAGAAAAACATAGAACAGTGCAGAACTTAATATATACAAAAAGATTACAAAAACAAAGTAAAAATAGTTACAAGATAAAAGTTACAAAGATAACACACACGGATATTTGCGTAAAAATAAACGCGGGAAAAAAAGAACGTTACCAGCTTAGGTTAGAACGTTGTTTGACGGGAGGACGCCGTTTCGACCAGGAGTCGCGATCATCCCTAGCTATTCGCTACCTCCGAGAGAAGATACCGGTGGCTGTCCTGGGCCAGCTTAAATAGTCCGAAGTGTCCCCTGGGGCATTTAATGTCCAGCCCCCAGGAACTAATGCAGTTTCCCCGTTTGTGACATCACCGAACGCTTGTCATAATCTTTCTTGTGATATGCAAACTTCAAAGGGGGTTCCTGTTTTAGCTTCTTGAAGTTTGGCAGGATACAATCTCACCCATTGAACTCTGCAGACATTAAAAAGCTTCCTCCACATTATTTCCTTGGTTAAAGTGTATTTTAGCACATCCATGAAAAGATTGAATTTTGGTTACAGGTAGCAGTTTGCCTGTAATCCTGTTTACACTTACAGATTTCAAAGCAATTCCACTTCCGTTTTTAAAGTCTGTAGAAATTTCCAACCCCTTCCATGTAAATTTCCAACCTTCAGGTGTCAGCTTCCCATCCCCAACACTCTGGTAGGTTTGCTTTGTATGATGGGACAATGGCTGATTCCAGTTCAAAAGCCATGCCGACCAGCCTATTCTTCCTCAATTGGCCGCTAATTAGCAGTACACACAGTTTCCCCGGCTGGACAATGAGGGCAGAGGTAATGTACATTTACATGCAGACTTACATTACCCTTCAGTTTACTCTGGCCAGGTGACCAATTACTACCAAGCACAATACACATCTGAGGTTTTTCCCAGTAGACAGAAAAAGGACAGAAATATGTTCTGTTATTATCCTTAACCACCCTGGCGTTCTGATTATATCGCCAGGGTGGCTGCGGGAGGGTTTTTTTTGAATAAAAAAAAAACTATTTCATGCAGCCAACTGAAAGTTGGCTGCATGAAAGCCCACTAGAGGGCGCTCCGGAGGCGATCTTCCGATCGCCTCCGGCGCCCAGAATAAACAAGGAAGGCCGCAATAAGCGGCCTTCCTTGTTTTGCTTATATCGTCGCCATAGCGACGAGCGGAGTGACGTCATCGACGTCAGCCGACGTCCTGACGTCAGCCGCCTCCGATCCAGCCCTTAGCGCTGGCCGGAACTTTTTGTTCCGGCTACGCTGGGCTCAGGCGGCTGGGGGGACCCTCTTTCGCCGCTGCTCGCGGCGAATCGCCGCAGAGCGGCGGCGATCAGGCAGCACACGCGGCTGGCAAAGTGCCGGCTGCGTGTGCTGCTTTTTATTTGATTAAAATCGGCCCAGCAGGGCCTGAGCGGCGACCTCCGGCGGTGTTGGACGAGCTCAGCTCGTCCAGACCGCTCAGGTGGTTAAAGGGAAGGTTCAGGGAGGGTGGGTTAAAAATAAAAATCAAATTCCACTTACCTGGGGCTTCCTCCAGCCCGTGGCAGGCAGGAGGTGCCCTCGCCGCCGCTCCGCAGGCTCCCGGTGGTCTCCGGTGGCGCGCCCGACCTGGCTAGGCCGGCTGCCAGGTCGGGCTCTTCTGCGCTCCAAGGCCCGGAACTTCTGCGTCCCACGCCGGCGCTCTGACGTCATCGGACGTCCTCCGGGCTCTACTGCGCATGCGCAGAGCTACTGCGCATGCGCAGTAGAGCACGGAGGACGTCCGATGACGTCAGAGCGCCGGCGTGGGACGCAGAAGTTCCGGGCCTTGGAGCGCAGAAGAGCCCGACCTGGCAGCCGGCCTGGCCAGGTCGGGCGCGCCACCGGAGACCACCGGGAGCCTGCGGAGCGGCGGCGAGGGCACCTCCTGCCTGCCACGGGCTGGAGGAAGCCCCAGGTAAGTGGAATTTGATTTTTATTTTTAACCCACCCTCCCTGAACCTTCCCTTTAACATTATCAGCACCCCAATATATCACCACACCTCCCCTCTTTAGAATGGGGCAAGGCAGATGATCTTCCCAGATTATCCTGCCTGCGCCTACATTGTTAGTTCTGCTTGACGGGACAACCCGTCCGCATTCCCGTGATTGCTCCCCTTCCGGATAGCGCTGGCAGGTGATTCTAACGAATCATCCTGCCAAAGCCTACATTGACGGCCTGGCCGGGTGGGGTAACCCTTTAGCATCCTCAGGAGGGTTCCCCACCTGTCAGTTAGCTCCAAGCTACACGACTGGAAAGCTAGGTCAGGTTGCTGCAATGTGTCGTTGCCCCCGGCAACCTGACCTAACCAACCAGGGGAATGTGGGTCAGTGACGACCGTGAATTCGCGACCATAGAGACAGTGCTGCAGCTGGGGGAGGGTTCCAACCGTCGCTACACGCACTTTCTCTATAGTGGCAGGAGCTATCTCTCGGTCCCTTTGGGGAACGATTCTCTGCCGGGCTGCCTCCTCCACTTCGGACAGCTCCGAGGGAATAACTTCCCAGAACCCTCTCAGCCCACCCTTCCCAGCTGGTGACCTGCTGGCTAGCCCCCTGAGCTCTTCCAGGCTGCTGTCAAATCGAACAGCCCCAGAGAGCTCAGTGCTGCCTGTCACACATTCCAGGAAGGCTGCAGACGGAGAGGCTCCTGGGCCCTCCAGGCCAGGTTCCGAAGTGGATGTTGCTGACCCAGCAACATTTGTCACTTCAGTGGACAGTCCCTCTGCTGTAGACTCGCTAGCGCTGCGGGTTACCACAGCAGCCGAGGGAGCGCCCACCTGACCCATATCATAAACCACATCACCTTTGGTCTTGAAACCATCTGAAGGGGAAGGATCTGGCCTGGTGCCATCTGCCCCTTCAGTGGACAGTCCACCTGCTGCAGCCCAGCGAGCGCCGCTGGTTACTCCTGCAGCTGATGGAGTGTCCACATGACACCCCGCATTTTGTAGCACAACACATATGACATCAGCATTATCAGCCCTACATATATTGTCATTTGGGACATCACATAAAACATCAACATTATCTGCAGCATTACACCCATTGCTACTCAGCACTTCACAAGTATCATCAACAGTTCCTGCCTCGATCGCCTCGATAGTCCGTGCGTCATAAATGACCTCATCAGTTTCTGCATTCTTGGTATCAACAGGTTCCACTCCAGGCCTAGGCACTGGAGACTCACTAGGGCTGGCTCCTAGTACACAGTCCATAGCCCTTGGGGCCTCGCCAGCATTCCCCACTTGCACAGCATTATCAAACAGTACCTTGCAAGAGTCCTGAACTTCTGCTGGGGGTGCAGGCTCCACAGGGTTTGGGGTAGGCTCATACCGGGCCACTAACCGTCCCAGGTCAGTACCCAGCAAAACGTTGGTGGGGATTTTGTCAGTTACCCCAACTTCTTTCAGTCCACTGCCGGCCCCCCAATCCAGGTGGACCAAGGCGGTGGGTATGGCTGGGGTGACACCCCCAATTCCTCTGACAGCAATCCTTTTCCCAGGTAGGTACTGCTCTGGGTTCACAAGCTGGGGATGTATGAGAGTCACTTCTGCTCCAGTGTCTCTCAGCCCAGTGGCAACTGTACCCCCAACCGTGACAAGCTGCAGATTCTCTGCATAGCCAGTGGCATTCCTGGTAGCACACAAAGCCGTTGGGACTTCACTGGGGTTTGAGGCCTCACTGGATTTTGGGGCCTCCCTCTTCCTCTCTGGGCAAGTCGTGCTGATATGACCCACCCTGTCACATACAAAGCATTTCCGAATGTCAGGTTGCTTGAATCCAGGAGACAGCGGTGCTTGCCTCCTCTGGGTGCTGGGTGGCACAGGTTTAGCACTCTGTTCTCCCCTCCAGCTGGGCGTAGTAGTTCTCCGGGACTCAGGTGCTCTATGGGCGGTGTAGGCATCGGCCATTTCCGCAGCCTCATCCACTGTCTTTGGTTCTCGATCCAGCACAAACAGCCGGACCTCAACAGGACAGGTGTGTAGGAACTGGTCTTTTATCATCAGCTCCTGCAGGGCATCCAAGGTTTTGACTGACAGTCCTTTTAACCACTGCTGGAAAGCAGTGCGCAGGTTGCAAGCATGATCCAGGTAACTGTCATTAGGACCTCGCTGCACTGTCCTGAAACGTTTGCGATACACCTCTGGCGTGAGGTGGTATCGCGCAATGATGGCTTTCTTAATTGCCTCAAAGTCTGTTCCTTCCTCCTGGGGGAGACTCACAAACGCCTCCAGGGCCTTGCCTCTCAGCCCTGGGGTAAGGTATCTTGCCCACTGCTCACGGGGCACCCCATACTGCCGACAAGTCCTTTCAAACCCCTGTAGGAAAGTGTCTATGTCAGAGTCCTTGTCCATAGCGGGGAACTTATCCAGGGGGATTCTGTGGACTCGCTCACCTTCGCGTTCTGCGGGTCCAGCAGACCGGTTCTGCTGCTGAAGTTTAGCCAGCTCCAGCTGGTGTTGCCGTTCAGCACTTTCCCTCTCGGCCTGGAGTCTTTGTGCAGCTTGTTCCCTCTCGGCCTGGAGTCGCTGGGCAGCTTGTTCCCTCTCGGCCTGGAGTCGCTGGGCCGCTTGTTCCTTCTCTGCCTGTCGGTGCAGTAGGATCAGCTTTAGGCGCAGTTCAGGATCAGCCGAGTTCAGTAGCTGTAGATCAGCTTCCAGAGATGGCATCTCCCTGCTCGGTGGATCGTCCAGGACATCGTCTCCACTCGCATTCTGTGGCGGGAGCGATTCCTCCTCTGGCGTGTCGTGAGCTGCATCCGCTGACGTTGAAGCACGGGCTCGCTCTGCCTCATCATACTCCTCGAGCGCATGAACTAACTGCTCCTTAGTCTGGCCGCTCACCGTCTCGATGCCTTTGTGCTCACACAGGTTGAGTAGTATCTCTTTGTTTTGCCTTGCATAGCTGGATGCTTTCTGAGCCATCGTGTTGCAAAAAATAAAAACAAAAAAGGGGGGAAAAGGGAAAGCAAAATACCAAGTGTGTATCTTTGAACAAAACAAAAACGTATATAGATTCTGCACTGAGTAGACTTCTGTAGGCTAGTTGCTTCTAGCAAGCTTCCAGCCTTTAGTACTCAGAATAGCGAGCTAAACTGCGTACTAATGTACTAAACGTTCCCACCACTGCCAGCCAATTATGTCAGGAACCGGCCCGCGGCATGCCTGTGTATACGGTTCCCGACTGCGGGTTTGACCAGACTGAGAGGGGAAGCAGCCTTAGTCAAGCTAAAACAAGGCTGGAACCCTTCAGAACACCTCTCACTGCCACCCCTAGCGGTTCGCTAGACACTTCCACTCTGCTGTCGAGTCCTCAGCGCGCACTCCGCGTTTTCGTATTTGGGTCAGCTTTGCGCTTAGGCCAAATACGGGAACGCCACGCACCCACACACACACACAGTTGCAATCTTACACTGTCGTGAAGCAAAGACCCACTAACAGTCGTTCCGAACGATACTGTTAGCCACTCTGCTGTCGCTACTCGCACTGGTGTTGTTCGTACGTTGGGTCAGCTGCGCGCTTAGGCCAACGTATGACAAACACCCCCACACACAATGCAATTACAATTTCATACGGTAGTGTTGCTCAAGCGTACAATTAGGCATGAACTTATACACGGTTACACTTCAGTCTCTTCTAGGCTATGAGTGTTAGTTTAGTACGGCAGAAGTCAAGCTTATTAAATAATAATTTAATATTCCAGAAAAACATAGAACAGTGCAGAACTTAATATATACAAAAAGATTACAAAAAACAAAGTAAAAATAGTTACAAGATAAAAGTTACAAAGATAACACACACGGATATTTGCGTAAAAATAAACGGGGGAAAAAAAGAACGTTACCAGCTTAGGTTAGAACGTTGTTTGACGGGAGGACGCCGTTTCGACCAGGAGTCGCGATCATCCCTAGCTATTCGCTACCTCCGAGAGAAGATACCGGTGGCTGTCCTGGGCCAGCTTAAATAGTCCGAAGTGTCCCCTGGGGCATTTAATGTCCAGCCCCCAGGAACTAATGCAGTTTGTGACATCACCGAACGCTTGTCATAATCTTTCTTGTGATATGCAAACTTCAAAGGGGGTTCCTGTTTTAGCTTCTTGAAGTTTGGCAGGATACAATCTCACCCATTGAACTCTGCAGACATCAAAAAGCTTCCTCCACATTATTTCCTTGGTTAAAGTGTATTTTAGCACATCCATGAAAAGATTGAATTTTGGTTACAGGTAGCAGTTTGCCTGTAATCCTGTTTACACTTACAGATTTCAAAGCAATTCCACTTCCGTTTTTAAAGTCTGTAGAAATTTCCAACCCCTTCCATGTAAATTTCCAACCTTCAGGTGTCAGCTTCCCATCCCCAACACTCTGGTAGGCTTGCTTTGTATGATGGGACAATGGCTGATTCCAGTTCAAAAGCCATGCCGACCAGCCTATTCTTCCTCAATTGGCCGCTAATTAGCAGTACACACAGTTTCCCCGGCTGGACAATGAGGGCAGAGGTAATGTACATTTACATGCAGACTTACATTACCCTTCAGTTTACTCTGGCCAGGTGACCAATTACTACCAAGCACAATACACATCTGAGGTTTTTCCCAGTAGACAGAAAAAGGACAGAAATATGTTCTGTTATTATCCTTAACATTATCAGCACCCCAATATATCACCACAGCTCCTGCGCGGCTTACCGCCAGGAAGGTTAAGCAGGAGGCCAGTAACCAGAGACATTTTTAGGTAAAATAGGTCCCCTGGGAAAAAAGTCTTGCGCCCCCCCCCACTCCCACCCCACCCTGGAGCCCACTCATGGCCGTTTTGTGAGGGCAGGAGGGGTCGCAGAATGAGGGGAGAGCTATGCACATCAACGGGGAGGGGGGACAGTCCCCCACCTCCCTCACCTCAGGCTCTCCCTTCTGCGCTCCCCTCCTGCATCTATTAGTGGCAGCAGCGCCGGCGGCAGCAGCTATAATTACCTCCATTAACCACGGAGGTTGCCGATCTGCAAGGGTTTCACATTACTTCCTGTTTTAACAGGAAGTAATGTGAAGCTCTTGCAGATCGGCAACCTCCGTGGTGAATGGAGGTAATTATAGCTGCTGCCGCGCCGCTGCTGCCGCGCCGCTGCTGCTGACACTTAGATAGATGCAGGACCCCCCCCCCCCCCCCGCGGGGGCAGGGGCTTCTTCCCCTATTGTCACGCCAGTGACTAGAGGAACAGGCCAGACTGGCTGGTCTGATGTGACAGGGCAGGACTGACAGATGATCGGACTTATAGTTGAGAAGAAGACTGACTGAAGGCTGGACTGACAGCTGACAGGACTGAATGAAGACTGGAATGACAGGGTTGGCCGATGACGAGACTGACAGGTGGCACAACTGAATTATGATTGGACTGACATTACAGGCTTAATTACAGATCTGACAGGATTGACGGAAGACAGGACTGACTACAGTGACTGGAGTCACGGACAGCATGTAGCACAAGCTGCGGCTGTCCAAGGTGAGGGAACAGCACTGAACGCTGATTCGCCAGGGTTTAAATACCCTGGCCTTCGTGCCAGTGATGTAGTCCCGCCCCTGCCAGGGCTATGATTGCTCTGGAGAGGTGTGTGCAGGATGGAGTTCTGAGTGGCCAGAGCTGGACCCCGGATCTAGTGAGTATAACAGAGGTACCCAGAACCACTAAGATTGCAAGTAATAGATTAAAAAGAATATAAAAGCCCTGTCGAAAAAAAATTGTAATCAGTATACCGGTACCTAAAGCTTTTGTGAGTAGTGGTATGGACTACTTAAAAAAAAAAAAAAAAAAAACCAGACATGATTTGGCATTTTGTGTTTTGGTGGTTTTACATCCCAACTTCCAGATTTAGCAAAGGCCCCACACTTTATAGACAGCCCTGAACTTACTTGGACATTGTTTTGCTGTATTGCAAACAAGGTATTTAGTTGGTGATCCAGAACAACTTTTTCCTCCATGACGAGGGGCAGGATTGTTGCAAGACCTCTGTTGCGTCTTCTGTCCAATGCCGCAGGTGACCGAACATTCTGAGGGGTTTTGCCATTCTCCCCAACCCCCATCAACTGTAGCAAATATAAAAAAGTATTTTTTATCTTAGCTGAAAGGACAACCACGGTGAAATGTGACATGATGAGATGTGTGTGTGTATATATACATACATATATATATATATATATATATATACAGTGGGTTGCAAAAGTATTCGGCCCCCTTGAAGTTTTCCACATTTTGTCACATTACTGCCACAAACATGCATCAATTTTATTGGAATTCCACATGAAAGACCAATACAAAATGGTGTACATGTGAGAAGTGGATCGAAAATCATACATCATTCCAAACATTTTTTACAAATAAATAACTGCAAATTGGGGTGTGCGTAATTATTCGGCCCCCTGAGTCAATACTTTGTAGAACCACCTTTTGCTGCAATTACAGCTGCCAGTCTTTTAGGATATGCCTCTACCAGCTTTGCACATCTAGAGACTGAAATCCTTGCCCATTCTTCCTTGCAAAACAACTCCAGGTCAGTCAGATTAGATGGACAGCGTTTGTGAACAGCAGTTTTCAGATCTTGCAAGAGATTCTCGATTAGATTTAGATCTGGACTTTGACTGGGCCATTCTAACACAAAGATATGTTTTGTTTTAAACCATTCCATTGTTGCCCTGGCTTTATGTTTAGGGTCGTTGTCCTGCTGAAAGGTTAACCTCTGCCCCAGTCTCAAGTCTTTTGCGGTCTCCAAGAGGTTTTCTTCCAAGTTTGCCCTGTATTTGGCTCCATCCATCTTCCCATCAAATCTGACCAGCTTCCCTGTCCCTGCTGAAGAGATGCACCCCCAGAGCATGATGCTGCCACCACCATATTTGACAGTGGGGATGGTGTGTTCTGAGTGATGTGCAGTGTTAGTTTTCTGCCACACATAGCGTTTTGCATTTTGGCCAAAAAGTTCAATTTTGGTCTCATCTGACCAGAGCACCTTCTTCCACATGGTTGCTGTGTCCCCCACATGGCTTGTGGCAAACAGCAAACATGATAGTAGCAACAGCCTAGCCTTCCCAGATATTTAAAAACCCCAAATGACCCAAATAACACACTGGACACCATAATTGGATTTAATAGGCCAAAGCAGCCCGTTTATTTACCAAACATTACTTAAGAACTTAAACGTAGATCCAGAGAGCTGAGGTAAGGGGGTCCGAGATTCTCCTTAAGTTGACATCGAGGATAACTGGCAAGCAGCCTGAAACCGGCCCCTAGCCGCAGTCACCGGCACAGGGACAGCTGCATGCCCACCGAGTAACTCTCACTTGCTGATACGATAAACGGGTGATTTGCACCTGAGGCAAATACCCCACAAAATTCACCAACCTTCGGAGCCCCTACCCCTCCACCACGAACCGGCGTGACCCCTCATGCCAGAGAGGCCCACACCCTCAAAGCTCTCTGAATGCCCTCTTCTATACCTAAAGCCCATAAATCAGAGCCAATGTCGTTCAGGTGAACGCCATCACCACTCAGGAGTAACTGAAGATCGCTTTCAAGCTCCACATGCCTGATCGCCACCCCCCCATTGTGAACCACAAACCTCGCTACCTCCTTGTTCAGCTTGACCCTTGCTTTATTAACTCTGCTCACTGACCTCGCTAATCTCCATGTGGACCTGGCTACCACGTCCGACCATACAACAACTGTGGCCGGGAACTCTCTCTTAAGTCTTAAGAAATCAAACTTAATATCCCGAATTATGGTCCTAGTTGATTTTGCTGCAATATCGTTGCCCCCGACATGCAAGACCAGCACGTCCGGGGCCCTATCCCACTCTGCATGTCTGCGGATCTCGGGCAAAACCCGGGCCCAGAGCATGCCCGGGAATCCCAACCAGCGTATACGGACCTCTTGCCGAGGGAAACCAAGTTGCCGCCCCTCCGGGCGAACTGCAGCTCTTCTTGCACCCCTAGCGACATATGAATGTCCGAATATCCACACTAATATTGGATTCCCTGCAAGACATAAAAGAAAAAGAAACAAAACAAAACTAATATCGTCTCCTGGAAAAAACTGATGCTCAAATCAAATGAGGTCTAACATATGACCTATATCTCATAGAATCCCATCTGCCTATTCTCTTCACAACATCCTCACTAAGCCCCCATCTCGCCGCCTCTGTTGCTGCACCTATTCGAAACGAGTGGGAGGCGAACTCGCCCGCCGGAAGGCCCGCACGTTGAAGGCACTTGCGAAATATGGCCGTGAACTGAAAACGGGTCAAAGGTGACCCGTCCGAATGTACTAAAAAGACCGGCGCCAATAGCGGCCTGAGTGGCAAGAAGCGTAACACGTTCTCGCGTGGGCAAAGCGACCCCCCGATTTTGAACAAAGTGATCAACTTTCCTTTTCCCTGGCGATCCGTTTTTGATTTTTTCAGCATGATCGACACGGCTCCCTCCTGGACCGAGACGTCACCGGCGAGGATGCCTCCCACTGCCGACTTGGACCTGCTGACCAGCTCCCCCACCCTGAACGCCCCGAAAAATGCCAAAACGAACGCAGTACTGAAAAGAACCACTTCGCTATTACTAGAGCATACTCCCTGCAAGGCAAGCACTACCTTATTTAACACCTCGAATGTAACCGGGCGTCTAGTATCCCTTCTGAGTGACCCCACCCTAAAACCTTTCATCGCCTGCACTACCCTGAAATCCTTCGACACATCCCTCTGACCCCTAAGCTTGAACAAGAAGGCCAATGCCGCCAACTTTTTTGACATGGCCGCAGCTGACGTGCCCTCCGCGAAATTTTTTCACACGAAATACAGGAGCAGGCACGATCGATCATCATCAGAGGAGCAGTCACCTACCTGAGCCGCCAAAGCGTCCCACGCCTTCCACACCGGCGCGTACGCTGCCCATGACGACTCCGATAGTGATCTGTTAATCAGCTGTGAAATCACCCGAAAGGAATCGACCACATCCTCTCTGGACAAGGAACCCCACTCTCTTCCGCCGTAGGCGCTGCTGCCCGGAACTTGTCCCACTGGAAGCGAGAGAGGGCATCAGCAATGATGTTGTCGACCCCCGGCAAATGTACAGCAAAAATGCAAATATTGAACCGCAAACACAACAGAACCAACTGCCTCATAACCCGTATCACTGGCGGCGAGGAGGCAGAGAACTTATTTACTGCCAATACCACGCCCAAATTGTCGCAGTTAAAGCGAATACGTTTGTTCGCCAGACGCGGCCCCCACAACTTCAATGCAACAGCTATTGGAAACAATTCCAATAACACTAGGTTTGATGTGAAACCCGCCTCCACCCAGGACTCATCCCATGTGGAAGCACACCACTCACCTGCCATAAAAATTCCGAAACCGTGAGACCCAGATGAATCCGTAAACAGCTCGATGCTGAAGTTACTCACCTCCTCTTCCATCCAGAGGGAACGCCCATTAAAATCCTGTAAGAAGGTTAACCAAACCTTCAGATCCTCCTTCATGTCTGCTGTCAACCGAATCCTGTGGTGAGGTGACGAAGCCCCGGCAGTCGCGCTCGACAGGCGCCTGCAGAAGATACGGCCCATCGGCATAATCCTGCAGGCAAAATTCAATTTGCCCAGCAAGGATTGCAAGTCCCTTAAAGTGATCTTACGCCTCCCCGCTATCACCTGGATAGTGAGCTGGAGGTCCCTGACCTTGTCGATTGGGAGGCTGCATTCCATTGCAGCAGTGTCAATCTGTACTCCCAAGAATTTCAATGACGTTGTCGGGCCCTCTGTTTTGGCTGATGCCAAAGGAATACCAAAATCCTTACAAACCTGGGACATGATGGCTAACGCGGAAGCACAATCTGCCGAGTCCGCCGCCCCCATAAACAAAAAGTCGTCCAGGTAATGTATAACAGAACGCACCCCTGAGACTTCACGGACGACCCATTCAACAAAACAACTGAACTTCTCAAAAAATGAACAAGAGATAGCACAGCCCATAGGGAGGCAAAGATCTATGAAATATTTCTTCTCCCAAACAATCCCTAACAACCTAAAACTAGACGGATGAACTGGCAGCAGCCTAAACGCAGACTCAATGTCTGTTTTTGCTAACAGGGAACCCTGACCCAACCTCTTCACCCACCGAAGAGCTACATCAAATGAAGTATACACAACCGATGTGTCCTGTTCTGCCAGGCCATCATTGACAGAGGACCCTTTTGGATACGACAAGTGATGTATGAGGCGGAACGCGCCCCGCTCTTTCTTTGGGACCACACCCAATGGTGACACTATTAAGCCAGGCAGTGGGCAAACATCAAATGGCCCTGCCACACGCCCCGCTGCAATCTCTTTCTCCAATTTCGAAGCCACCACATCAGGCAAGTCGTTAGCCGATCTTAGGTTCCTGTGGCACCCCTCACCCTGAGAAGCGCATTGGCTGGGTATGATAAAACCTTCTGTAAACCCCAACCGCAAGAATGCCGCATCTTCCGCCCACGGGTACTTACATAGAAACGGCTCCATCCTTTGCACCCTCACCGGCGTCCTCCCTCTTGCCTCCAGAATCCGATGCCCTACCTCTCTTTTGCTTATAACATCTGGCCGCGGGGTGCGATCCGCCACATCCGGAACACTCGTGCTTAAAACGACACGAGGAACCAAATCGACAGGAGCCATCGTTAAATTGCCAGCATATGCCCTTGGTCCTACTGCCTGATTTTCCCGTGGGACCTGCATTGTCCTGCCCTCGAAAGGACTGCTGCCCGGTTGATGGAATCATTAAACTCATCCACAACTCTATATCCTTGTGGTTCCAGCACACTGAAGGCCGAACCGCTTTTCTCTGCCGGAATGCCTCGTCATATTTTAACCAAGCATCCCCCCCATACCTCCTATATGCCTCCCCAATTGCGTTCTGGTAGCAGAAGAGAGCTGAACAGCACTCCGGATTCTTTTCCCCAATCACGCATGCAAGAATTTCGAAAGCTTGCAACCAATTCTGGAACGTGCGTGGAATCAACCTATACCTACGCCGCTCCTCCTCCTCTTTTTTGGATTCAGTCGATTTCACTTTATCCAAGTTGAACTTTGCCAAGTGAAGCAGAGAGAATATCTCCACAAACTCACCCTTCCAAATGCGCTCACGAACTTCAGCCTTGAGGTGGACCCCCAGCGGCCCGCTAAGGCAAACGTACATTTCTGACTTCGCCGCGTCCGCTAATCTGATTACTTCAGCCTCTCCCGATTTCGCACCCTCCCCAGCAGATTCATTCGTCTGTACCGCTACTTCCGTGCTGCCCGAATCACTTACCGGCAACACCACCTGTGCTTGCACCTGTTGAACGCCCGTACTTGTTGCGGCAGCCCCTACTGAGGCAGTCACACCCCCTTGCTGAGCAGCTGCTCCAACGCCATCCCCCGTGACCCTTGCTTGCTGCCATCCCATCTGGGGAGCCCCCCAGAAGGGCGCCTGCGCCAAGGACTGACCCGCCCAAGCCCCCGCCGGCGAACCGCTAGCTGCTGAAGGGCCGGCCAGCAAGCTTTTCATGCCAGCCATAAATGACTCTAACGCTGGGAGTATAGTCGCCTGAGCGCTCCCTGCCCAGCCCCCACCTACTGGTGCCTGCCCCCCTTGCACCCCAAACCCCACATCACATAACATATTGGCAGAATGCTGATTAATGGTGGCCTCACCTGGTGGCGCAGGGGTGACAACCTGCCCGACCGCTGATCCGGATCCTGTCGCGCTCACACCTGCCTCCAAGTCGCTGCGTCCTGCGACCGTCCCGCTCTGATGCTGAGCCCCCTGCGCAGTCTGGCCTCCACTCTGCGCTGCTCTCTGATCCTCCCCGCTCCTGTTGCCGGCTGCTGGAACACTTCCGCCCCCTCTGCTGCTGCCGCTGGATGGCATGCTCGTCTGGGCCACCGCCGTGCTCGGAGAGGAGGCGGTGCCCGCGTGACCTGAGCTGCCGCTTCCCTTCTGCTTCCTGGCGGCGCGTGGGGCCTGCTGCGTAGCGGCCGCCGCCCCCGTCTTGCTCCGTCCTTTTTTGGCTCCGCCTGACGATCCGCTCCTGGATGCGGAATTCCTCCCGGCTGACCCACCTGCCGCCGATTGCCTCTTGGCAGGGGGCGCCGGAGGGTCACGAACGGGGCTCCCACTCCTCCTCTGCGACCTCGAGGTCGGATCCGGGCTAAGCCTGTCAGGCGGTCTGGATGTCCTCCGCGCCAGCTCCTGCTGCTGCCCGCTGGGACCCGCAGCCATAGCGGCCAACTGGATGTTGACCCAATCCGGCCCCCTGGATGCCGCCTCAGCTCGGATCCAGGCGATCAAGGCCTCGATGTCGGACATGCTGGTACGTAGCCTCTCTCCAGCTTCACACCAACCGTCCAACTGAAGTGTCTCCGCCCCCCGCCTTCCTTAATCCCAAACCCCGGGAACCTCCCCCACTAGCCCAACCTCTTCCTACTCCTACCTATTAACCCCTTCCTACCAGGCAGGCTACACTATCATGTGTAGGCCCTCCTGATTTCGTTGCACTTCACCTCCAGGCCTTGTCTGGACTTCTTATGCTTTCTGTTAACAATGCTTTTCTTCTTGTCACTCTTCCATAAAGGCCAACTTTGTACAGTGCATGACTAATAGTTGTCCTATGGACAGAGTCTCCCACCTGAGCTGTAGATCTCTGCAGCTCGTCCAGAGTCACCATGGGCCTCTCGACTGCATTTCTGATCAGTGCTCTCCTTGTTCGGCCTGTGAGTTTAGGTTGATGGCCTTGTCTTGGTAGGTTTACAGTTGTGCCATACTCCTTCCATTTCTGAATGATCGCTTGAACAGAGCTCTGTGGGATGTTCAAGGCTTTGGAGATCTTTTTGTAGCCTAAGCCTGCTTTACATTTCTCAATAACTTGATCCCTGACCTGTCTTGTATGTTCTTTGGACCTCACGGTGTTGTTGCTCCCAATATTCTCTTAGACAACCTCTGAGGCCCTCACAGAGCAGCTGTATTTGTACTGACATTAGATTACACACAGGTGCACTCTATTTACTCATTAGCATTCATCAGGCAATGTCTATAGGCAACTGACTGCACTCAGATCAAAGGGGGCCGAATAATTATGCACACCCTACTTAGCAGTTATTTATTTGTAAAAAATATTTGGAATCATGTATGATTTTCGTTCCACTTCTCATGTGTACATCACTTTGTGTTGGTCTTTCATGTGGAATTCCAATAACATTGATTCATGTTTGTGGCAGTAATATGACAAAATGTGGAAAACTTCAAGGGGGCCGAATACTTTTGCAACCCACTGTATATGTATACATACATATATATATATATATATATATATATATATATATATATATATACATATTACCAAGCACACAAATAACTAGGCTGTGTTCCTTCTGTTCTTTCTCTGCCTGAAAGAGTTAAAAATCAGGTATGTAAGTGACAGTTTCTCTCCGGGTTGGGACTGGGTCAGACTATAGCATAACCCTCATTGATTAGTAATTACAACCGTAAAATACTTCCCTGTCAGTAAATGGCTTCTGAGAGCAGGAAAGAGATAAAAAAGATAAATAATTTATAGATTTGAGCTCTGGCGTACTTCAATGAAAGTGTCATTCAGCAGAGACAATGAAACAGTAAAAATGTGATGATCCGCTCAGCTGGCTGCACTGGCAGACAGCTGTTTGACCATTCCTCTAGTCTGTGGGCTGCAGGTCTCTGGAAGAGAGACCTGTTTTTCCATTGCAAGTTTCTGGTCTGTTCTGCTGCTGAGGAATTTGCATACATTCGTTATGCAAATCCCCTACCTGCCTCCTTTGATGACTGGCACTATAAGAGCTCTCTGCTCCCAGAATGCTTTGCTGGTCATTCCTTCAGGGTTTATAGTAAACACTCCTAGAGTGTCAGCCAAGCTACTTCTTGTTAAAGTTATCTTAGAGTAATTCTTTGGACTGCACTAGGCAGTTTCCCTAGTGCAGTTAGGATTGCATATGTTTGTTTGTCTGTTGCGATTGTCCTGTCCCAGCGGTGGTCGACAGGAAATCGTTCTTTTTGTCTGGGGTGCTAACCGGCACTGCGGTAGTTACTGGTAGCCCCTTCTGATCTGTCTTGTCTGGATCGCAGTAGCCTCTAGCGGTGGTGGCTGTGGATCCTTCTGATCTAGTTTCTGGAGTGTAAGCTGGAGCTGCGGTTGCTTCCGGCTACCTCATCTGATCTGTCTTGTTTAGATCGCACTAGCCGCTAGCGTTAGCGGCTGTGGATCTTTCTGATCTGTGTTCCTGCTTGGATCACACTTGCTCTAGCGGAAGAGCGGTGAATCCTTTCTGCCTAGTTCCTGTTTCTCGTTTGTCTGTCTTGTCTGATACGGGCGCTTGCTGTAGGCTCGGTGAGGTAACCGTTAAGGAAGCGTTCACGTTCTTTGTTTCGTGTTTGTCTGTCGGTGGTTAGTTAGACGTGCTTGTCTCTGTTGTGCTTAACACGCAGAGACCGCGTTATAAACACGTTCAGTGTTGCGAATGGGTGCGGTGTTTGCGTTTAGTTAGCGTTTGTTATTTTCTTTATCATTCTCATTGTATTATTTGCTGTGCCTTTGCTCCTCTTGCGTTCTGTTCTAGTCTGTCTTGTGTCACTTCTGGTGATCGCCTTTCTCGCGATCGCGTTCCTACTTTTGTTTCTGCTGATGTGTGTTCACCGTCGCAGGGTTAGCGACTAGATTGGTGAACACACATTCATCCTGTCCCTGTGCTCTTTCTCTTTATGGGCTGTTCAGTCCCGCATTGTCTTGATCTGTACAATCCCCATCTGGCATCTGTGGCCGTGCAGCGATTGTACTCGTCTGCACTCCACAGCGCCATCTGCCGGTGGGAATTGCCCTCTGCTGGTGCATTGCACCTAGCCTGGGTTCATCCAATAATACGCTTGTGGAAGGTTTTCGCTGTGTCAGTGCGCATCTCGTGCGCTGACCACGAAAACGATTCCGCAAACGTTACAAAAAACTTAAAAACTAGATTTAAATATAAAATAAAACTGTGGGATATCTAAAAAAAAGTCATTTTTAGGAGAAGGAGGATGGATACAATTGTTTTTCTCATCACCTTATTTTCGCCTCGGATGTCCGTGAAGAAAAGGAAGGTGGGGGGAGTTAAGATGAAACAGGCCTGAGCAGTTGCCAGGGGTGAGCCTGGGGTGCCTGGCACCTGGGTGCAAGATTTTCTCTGGCGCCTATGGGAGTGGTTAAATTAACCACGCCCAACCACATAACCACATCCATGTCCTGCCTAATCACACCCACACCTTTCACCTCTTTACGCATGCATGTGATACCCCATTCCTACCCCTCTTCCATTGGCTTGCTCCTGGCTGGCTTTGGCTGCCTGCGAGTCTGCTAGTCTCTGGACTGACACAGGCTGAGAGGTTCTGCGAGTGCGACTCAGTCACACACTGCGTATTTATGGCTGCCTGCGGCCACCCTACTCTCGCTCGCTGTCGTCGGCTCCTCCCCCCGCCAAGCCCAAGCGTGAGGTGGGCTGCCTGTATCTTTCCCGTTGCGCTGCGCAGCCTGCCAGTGTTGCCAACCTTTCATGTTATTTTTTACTGACAAATACCTAAAAATTTACTGACAAAGATTATTTTTACTGACAAAATGTCCCCACTAAATGCACATAAGAGACACCGTTTCACCAGTAAATGCACGTAATGACAGACAGCCTTTCATCAGTAAATGCACATAATGAGAGACAGCTTTTCCCCAGTAAATGCACATAATAAGAGACAGCTTTTCACCAGTAAATGCACATAATAAGAGACCGCTTTTCCCCAGTAAATGCACATAATAAGAGACAGCTTTTCACCAGCAAATGCACATAATAAGAGACAGCTTTTCACCAGTAAATGCACATAATAAGAGACAGCTTTTCACCAGTAAATGCACATACGAGACAGCTTTTCACATAATGACAAACAGTCAGTGTCCCCAGTATATGTAGCCAGCCTGGACCCCCTTTAGGTCGTGAGTGACAGGGACCCATTTAGGTAGTGAGTGACAGGGACCCCGTTTAGGTAGTGAGTGGCAGGGACCCCTTTAGGTAGTGATTGACAGGGACCCCTTTAGGTAGTGAGTGACAGGGACCCCTTTAGGTAGTGAGTGACAGGGAGCCCTTTAGGTAGTGATTGGCAGGGACCCCTTTAGGTAGTTAGTGACAGGGACCACTTTAGGTAGTGAGTGACAGGGACCCCCTTTAGGTAGTGAGTGACAGGGACCCCCTTCAGGTAGTGAGTGACAGGGACCCCCTTCAGGTAGTGAGTGACAGGGACCCCTTTAGGTAGTGAGTGACAGGGACCCCCTTTAGGTAGGGAGTGACAGGGACCCCCTTTAGGTAGTGAGTGACAGGGACCCCTTTAGCAGGGAGTGACAGGGACCCCTTTAGGTAGTGAGTGACAGGGAGCCCTTTAGGTAGTGAGTGACAGGGAGCCCTTTAGGTAGTAAGTGACAGGGAGCCCTTTAGGTAGTGAGTGACAGTGAGCCCTTTAGGTAGTGAGTGACAGGGAGACCTTTAGGTAGTGAGTGACAGGGACCCCTTTAGGTAGTGAGTGACAGGGACCCCTTTAGGTAGTGAGTGACAGGGACCCCTTTAGGCAGTGAGTGACAGGGACCCCTTTAGGCAGTGAGTGACAGGGACCCCTTTAGGCAGTGAGTGACAGGGACCCCTTTAGGTAGTGAGTGACAGGGAGCCCCTTTAGGCAGTGAGTGACAGGAACCTCCCCTCTAGCCGCCGCTGCTCCCCCATCACCTTGCAGTGTCAGACCTCAGGATCAGTGGCGACCCGACCAGTAAGAGTGGGCGCCGGACGCACCTGCTCTATATGCGGTAGTGATGTCACTTCCGCATATCAGTGCGGTGTGCTAGGTCCTAGCGCCCGCACTATTGGTTGCCGCCTGATCGAGGTCTGATGTGCTGGGGGGGGGGGAGGGAGCGGCGGCTAGAGGGGGAGCGGCGGCCAGAGGGGGGGAGCGGTGGCCAGGCTGCGCCTGTCAGAGAGAGGCGCCTGGGTGCAATGCACCCGCCCAGGCGCGGCCCTGGCAGTTGCCTCTACCTTAAGACCAACAGAGCTAAAAGTCAAGACATAGAGGGCTGTCCTGACATAGGACGAAAACTATCCGAAGGGCTAAAGGTACAAGAGATTATTGATTTCTCTTAGTAGGCAAAATACTAGTAAGGTAAAACAGGAAATGGATTAACACATGAGCACTTCGACTGGCTGATCGTGATCATGTGTCATTTCAGCTTCCTTTTTCATCAGTAGGCAAAGTCATGTAGGAGAAGTTGGTCTCCTCTGAATGCTGATGATAAAGCCAAGTGTGAGGCAGTTTCTGATTCTCTGAAAATTATAATAAGAGCCACAAGGATGGAACTGACATCTTGACACCATTAGTTGTCTGAGTATTCCTTGTGCAGTGGGAAAGTGGGCCAATAATTACCTTTGTCCCACACTATAATTACAGTATGTGGTGTTCATACATCTGGCCTGTGGATGGCACTGTTATACTTGATTAATTGATAAGATTGTCTAGACTGTGGACAGATCTAGACCAAGTTGCGCCTGAGGCAAGGTCAGGTTTTGGCGCCTAAAGGTCAGGTTTTGACAATTGGAATGGCAGTTTAGGCGCCAAAACCTGATCTTTAGGCACCAAAACCTGACCATTAGGCGTCAAAACAGGATGGGGAATGGCAGTTTAGGCGCCTAATAGTCAGGTTTTGGCGCCTAAACTGCCATTCCCCATCCAAATTTTGCCGCCTTTTTAAGAATTCAACAAACTGCGCCTGGGGCAAGAGACCCGTCTGCCCCCCCCCCCCCCCCCCTAGATGCCTCCCTGTGTGTTGTTGGTTCCTATTTCCCTGGATGAAGACACAAATAAATGCAACTGTATGCAGAGACCTTTTGAATCCTGTAAATTGATCTAGAACACTATATAGCCTCTACAGCATAAAATACTATTTATCCTCCATGTTCTAGCAATACTTCACCTAACAGAACCCATCAATGTAACAAACTATTTTCCCTACATAATCTAGTAATTTGCCTCCAGCACTTTAAGCCATTGTTACCAGATCTAAAAAACAAAAGTCAGATACTCACCTAAGGAGAGGGAAGGCTCTCGTCCTAATGAGCCTCCCCTCTCCTCTCCCGGTGCCCTCCGTGCAGTACTGGCTCCCCCGGTCAAATCCCCCGCTGCGGGGGACTTCGGAAGTGTTCGGGAGCCGAGTCCTCCCGAAGACAGACGGCTCCATACTGCGCACGCGCGATCTTTGGGTGCCCGAGTGTTCACGAACACTTCGGAAACCTCCCTTTGGCGGTGAAAGTGGCAGTATTTGACCAAACTGGTTGAATGCTGCTACGGGGGATTCTGAGCGGGACCAGGCACCAGGAGAGGAGAGGGAAGTCTCATTAGGACTCAGAGCCTTCCCTCTCCTTAGGTGAGTATCTGACTTTTGTTTTCATAGGTCGGGTAACATTCACTTTAAAGGGAACCAGAGACGAAGCACCCTCGTGTATTTTACCATATATATCAGTGGGAACATTAGAGAAAACACCTACCCTGCTCTCTTCTTCATCCTTCACTGCTCAGCCTGCTTGTTATCAGCCCTAATAAAATCCCTGACTGAGCATTCAGTCTGGCTTTGCTCAGGAATCTTTATAGCCGAGTCATTATAGCAGAGCCAAAAGGGGGCAGGCTTGGGCTTGAAAAGACATCAGAAAATACAGACTCAACTATAAATATTCCTGAGCAAAGCCAGACTGAATGCTCAGTCGGGGATTTTATCAGGGTTGATAACAAGCAGGCTGAGCAGTGAAGAATGAAGCAGAGAGCAGGGTAGGTGTTTTCTATAATGTTCCCACTGATTTATATGGTAAAATACATGAGGGTGCTTCATCTCTGGTTCACTTTAACCCTTAAACTTCTAATGCCCCAAAACATACTTACCTATTGATATATTACAGTTCCACAATGCCTAACACCAAGATCACCCAATGCCTGGCACCAAAATGAGCGGGGCTGAGATTGCACTGACTGTTGTGTAGTTTCAGCATCTCTAGTTTTGGCGAGGTGAGAGATCCAGTGACAAGGAGGTCAATTCACCATGGCTGTGTTCAGTGCTTCATGCCAAGGCAGAGGCAGCGAAAGGCGGGGCTTGCAGGTAGTTAATCAGCTCTGCGGAGACACTAATTACCTAACCTGTGCATGTTTGTGGTTTCCTGAAAAACATGCACTGTTGGTGGGCCTTGAAGACAGGATTGGGGAGCTCTGATGTATTCTGTTTATTTTGTGTTTGGGGGTAGAGACACTCTTTGGCATCTAAAGGTGCCCATACACTCATCAGATTGGCAGCAGATAGATAAGAAATGCATCTGATGATCTATCTGATGCGTTTTTAGAACATTTTTTTCCAGGATAGAATTCCAATAGATTTCAGTTTGAAATCTATTGAAATTCGATCTGATGGCATTTTTTTTGCCATCAGATTTCCATTAAGGCCAATGCAAACTGATAAGCAATCTCATCAAATCGACCTAAATTTTCCACCCTGCCAGTTCGATGGAAATCCATCGAAATCGATCGAAATCGGCCATCGATCGGTCGGTTGGCCAACCGATTTGCAAACGATCAATCGATCGATCGATCGGGATCGATCGGTCGGCCAGAAAATCGGCTGAGTGTATGGGCCCCTTAAGCCTTGGGTGCCAGCAGACCTTGTCCCATTACTGCGTGATTTCCTATCCACCAGCTGCAGCATTAGCAAAACATTTCTTTCCTCTGCCTTCACCCCTCTTGTCTCTCTCTCTTGTCCTTGGAAAGTCAATTTTAGTAGTCTGTCTTGTGCCATTATTATTTATACAGTGTTACATTTGCATCAGTGCCCTTGGCTCTGTAGCCTCGTTGTCACTATGCATGGAGTTTGTATGTTATCCTTCTGGTTTCCAAGGGTTTGGTCTGGTTGTCTTCTACATCTCCAAACCATAATTGACTTCTTCCAAACTAGCCTTATGGTAAGGACAGCAGACTATCTTTGAGCCCGTCTGAGGGACAGTGAGTAGTCTGACTCTATAAAGCTTTGAAAAGAATTTGCTTTATAAGTGTATTAAAATAATAATTAGAATGTTAGAACATTGCTACTCACCTGGGCAGTATGGAACGCTGGCACATTCTCTGGTTTCACCGCTTGGTCCACTGCAAGGATTCCCGGGGGGGCTCTTGGAAGGTGGTGGGTTGTTGCACAGCCGAGTACGGGATTGGATTGGGAACACACTAGAGCCGTCTGGCCTGCAGCTAGATGTACACGGTCCCCAGTTCACCCAGTTACTCCACTGACCATGAGCTGTCATGAAAAACAGACACTAGCAGTCACAGGAAATCACAGAACCACTATCAAAAGAACAACAACCAACCAATACACTGCCACTCTGGCGGTCTCACCTACAGCACTGGTGGGCCAGTATACTAATAGAAAGGGAAGACAACTATGGGTGTAGGCAGTACACGGTTAATACCCTAAATAGAAAGGTCTAACCTCATAGAGGGAAGGTAAGAAAAGCAGATTTCATGAAAATTCTGATTTCCGCCAATGCCGTTCACTGATTCCGCAGATTCCCAGTTTCCGTTTTCTGGTTTCCAAGGAGTCTTTTCTTGGTTATATTTTGCATTCTCTGATTGGGCCACTGCTTCCGCGTTCTGTGATTGGGCTAAAATCACTGAGTTACTGTGGTATTTTGGTAGAAATCAGATTTCTAAATTTTGGTTACCAATCGGAAATGCAAATTCTGAATGGAAATACAGCTATTTCTGCGGAATCCAAATGAGCATCCCTACTGAGACCACACACACTCCCTGATCGCCCACCAGGGAACACTGTTCCTTTCAACCCACGTGAGCCAGTATACGGCATTGCCACCGTTGTCTGAAAAAGTCATGTAGATGTCACTTGACAGGCAGCCTGTTGGGCCAAGCAGCGTTCAGGGATCACGTCCTTTAACCTTTTGGGGACCGCCTATATTAAATCCTACACCGCACTTGTGGCTGTTCTAGCCTGATGCAGTGTAGGATTTACGCCGCCCACCGTTTACGCTCCCGACGCGATCATGCGCACCCGAGAGGGGAGATTAACCTTTTTGGCGGTAACCCCGAACGTAGTTCGGGATAAGCCGCGCAGGAGGTTTTCTCCGGCCCTGCTGGGCCGATTTGTCTAATTTTTTTTTTGCTGAACGCAGCTAGCACTTTGCTAGCTGCGTCAGCACACTGGTCGCTGCCGCCCCGCGCTCGATCGCCACTATCCGTCGCGCTGTGCGCCCCCCCCTAGACCCCGTGCGCTGCCTGGCCAATCAGTGCCAGGCAGCGCCGAGGGTTGGCCCGGGACTCCCAATGACGTCCCGACGTTGGTGACGTCATCCCGCCATGGCGACGGGGGAAGCCCTCCAGGAAATCTCGTTCTTTGAATGGGATTTCCTGATCGAAGCGGGCGGGGGGATGCCGCTGAGCAGCGGCTATCATGTAAAAAAACCTGCTGACAGCTTAACCCTCCTGGCGGTATGAAAAAATCCGCCAGGAGGGTTAAGCTGTCATATGACAGCTGACATCTCCCCTCAGTGACCAGGAGCCTTCGCGTATGGTTCCTGGTCACGCCAGCGGATCGTAATGATCTCCATAAGAACTGTGGTGGTAGGGGGGAAAGAAGAGGATCCACTCACTTTCCTGCCGCTCTTCTGGCGATCAGCACTTCCCTCCGCTCTGGCCGGCATCCCTGCTCGCTGTGACATAAGTCTCGGGTCGCGGCTTGATGACATCCTCAAGCCGCGACCCGGGACTTAGCGACAGAACGAGCGGGGAAGCCGGCGAGAGCGGAGGTGTCCACAGCGGCTCATCGCTGGAGCCTGGGAGGTGAGTAAAGGCTGTTGGCTACAGGGGGGACACCTGGCCACACTTAGGACACCATGCCCAGCAAGCCCTAACAGGGATCCGGCTGCCTGACCCCCCTCTAAACGCGACCCCCCCATTCAAAAACGCCTGGTCTTTAAGGGGGTTAGGCAGCTGGTCCCGAAAGGGTTAAAGTCACTGGACCTGCTGGGGCTCAGGTTGGGTTCAGTGGAGCGGCCGTTAATTAGAGGAAGCGTGAGTAAGTTAGCAGTACTCACTATGCTGCACTATAACATAGTGTGAGCTGAACTCACGCTCCTTACTTACGCATGCTATGCTGCCATTAGCAGGCGTAGCATGCAGAGAATAAAAATTAAAGCACGCTGATGTAATAGCCCGAGTAACAGGAGGTTACTTGCGCTGTTTAGGTCAGTGAATCAACCCCTATATGCTGTGTAGCAAGCTTTGAACTCAGGCCATGATGCACAAACTTTTCAAGGGGGTTTATTGAGCTTTCAAAGTAGTGGTTTACAAGTCAGGGAAAAAGTTTTTTAATCATAAATTGCAATAGTTGTTGACCTATCTTAGGCCTCTTTTCCATGAACTGTTGACAGGCAGTGAAATGCCTCTCAAATTCTCACAACTGCTCACTGCTGCTTGGTAACTGTTTGTTGCTGCCTGGTAACTGCTTGTTGCTGCCTGGTAACTACTGACTGCTGCCTGGTAACTGCTTGCTGAGCACACAGTTCAACAGTTCATGGAAAAGAGGCCTTATGCTACGTACACACATGCGACAATGATCGTTCGTTGAGAACGACGAACAAACTTTTAATTGATGAAAGAACGACCTAAGTAATGTTAGTTTTAAAAGGTGTGTAACGATCTGATCGTTAGAACGAACGTTACATCACATAAAGCAACTATTGCGCCTGCGCATAAAAATGAGAAGTTTCACAAAGAAATAGTGAAATGCGCATGTCAAGCCTAGTACGAACTACCGTTTCCAACGATGTACTACTTTTGCAAACGATCGTCGTTGGTTAAAATCCGCTGAGACAGAACTTTCTTTTGTAGCGATTTGGCTCGTTCGTCGTTTGCCTTAATAGTCGGTGGTTCGTTTTTTGTAACGTCGTTACGAAAAAATCGGGGAACGATCGTTACAAACGACTATAGTCGCATGTGTGTACGCACCTTTAGAGCAAGCTCATAGCGAACCAGAACTTCTATGAGTGTGCAAGGGGCTGAAAAAGACCAATAAGCCTCCTTACTAAAATGATATGCAAAATAAAAGTTTTTCATCTTATAACAGAAGATATTTGCGATTATTCAGGTTGGAGTGAGTATATGAGGTATCCCACAATGCATCGCTGCTAAACACACCTCCAGAACCACTGGAATGCAATTATGTGCCTGCTTGTTAATATTACAGAGCCAATCAGCGCTGTGTAATATGCTGGCGCTTTATAAATACAATAAATAAACCAATCCAACATGCATACAGACTGTTTCGGATTGGTTGATTATCATCAGTGCACGGCATGGATTAATCTATAGGGTTGGGCTCTATGGGGTAGGACTTCAGACACCCAGAACTCCTAGGAGTGTGTAAGGGGCTAAAAGAGACCAAAAAGCCTCTTTACTAAAATGCTATGGAAAACAAAAAATTGCTTTCTTCAAACAAAAGGTATTTGCAATTATTCAGGTTGGAGTAGGCATTTTTTTTTTAAATAAATATTTTATTTTGTTTTTGTAACAGAAACTATACAGAGGTCATCTTTACATCATCCTCTTAAGCATGGGGGATGATGTCAATATAAAGCAGGGGTGTCAAACTCAAATACAAAGTGGGCCGAAATTCAAGACTGGGACCTAGTCACGGGCCAACCTCAATGTCTATTGGCCACCTTACAAAGGTCCCTGGTGTCTTATGGCCCACCTCCAACTCCTATACAGTCCCTGGTGTCTAGTGGTCCCCCCCCATATAAAGGTTCCTGGTGTCTAGTGGCCCCCACCCTCCCCTATACAGTTCCCTGGTGTTTAGTGCTTTCCCCAACCTCCCCATATGACTTCCCAGGTGTTCTAGGGCTTCACCTCCAGTAAAGCTTCCCTGGTGGTCTAGAGTGGGCCAAACATAATGCAAAGTGGGGAAAACACTTGAGGGCCAAATTTAATGGCTTCTGGGGGCCAGATTTGGGCCGTGGGTCGGAGTTTGACATGTATGATATAAAGGAAAAATGCAAAGCATACAAAAGCATTTCTCAACAAGCCCCAAGCCCCTCCCATTCTCCCTCCCCCTTTGAGGTGCCCAACACTATCTTAGAGGATACTGAATGCATGCAATGCGTAGAGAGGCTTCTTTTTTATATTTTGATTCCTCCCCACCGGACGTCATCTTTGGGTACTTAGCCAAATGAAGTCACTTACTTGGACAGACTTGTTTAGTGTCACATTGTCCGACCTCTTGTTCGTTGCCCGGACAATTCCCTCCACAAATAGGGGCGGGCTTGCTGCAACTCCTGCTGCGTTTCCGCTTTCCCAATCCACATGTGACGGAACACGCAGACCACGCGCCCCATTCTGCCCAGCCGCCGTTCTCTGTAACAATAAAGTAATCCAAGACAGAAACGTGTCACAGAAATGGATGTTGAGTTTGATCAGCAGATAACATAACACAGATGTGGCAGCCAGACCACATACATATAGGCAGGGCCAGTTATAGCTACAACAGGGCAATGGGGCAAAAGTAATCTGGGGGCCCTCTACCACCCACCCCCTTGACACCCACCCCTCAGTATAGCAGTCAGATGTGCCCCTAGCAACATCCCCCCGGCGACGGGGCCAGGCGCATACCTCCTCCGAGTTCCAGGCATTGCAGGTCCCATCTGTCTCCTCTGCAGTGTTGGAGCTCTGCATTTCCTGCTTCTTTGTTTAGGCTCTAGTGCTGATATGAGAGGCAAGAAGTGCGGAGCACCACAAAGGACACAAAGGAAACAGACGGGACTGGAACTCGAAGGTGGTGAGTGTGTACCTGTTCCCACTGACTCTATAACGTTGTGGGGGGAGCACACACACGGGAGGGGTCTCTCTGGCCGGTGGACATATAATTTAGTGAGCTGGTTGTTAGCAGACACTCGGGGGGCCCCTATGGATGCTGGAGCCCTAGGACAACTGACCCCTTTGCCCATATGGTAGCGCCAGCCCTACAAGTCGGTAATCTTTGGAAATCTATTAATGGGATGTGTGGGGTAGAAGGAGAGGTAGGGGAAGCCTTCAGAAGCCACAGTGAAATCATGTATTGGGTACGGCTTGATGGCAACCAGGAAGTGTTTGTAAACAGGCATCTTACAATCTTACTCAGAGGTACACACCTAGCCGCTCACTCCGCTCCTCCAATGAACTCCGCCTGACCGCCCCCCGCATCACCCTGTCCCATGCACGCCTCCAAGACTTCTCAAGAGCTGCACCAACACTATGGAACTCCCTACCTCCACCCATTAGGGCAGCCCCCTCCTTCAACATCTTCAAAAAGACCCTCAAAACTCACCTTTTCACTCTGGCCTACCCCCTCACTAGCGCTCTAAACCCGCAGCTGAACTTTGGTCCTCTATCTTTCGTGTCCCTACCTCCCCCTCTAGATTGTAAGCCTTCAGGCAGGGTCCTCCTCCCTGTGTCTCCTACCTGTTCACGCACCTCCATTACCATACACCCATCCTATGTATCTGAGTGAACTCGACTTGCCTAATCTCCATGCTCCCCTCCAGTGGCTGACTAAACATTATCGTGTATTCATACTGTGCTGTGTGATCTGTTTTTTTGTGTATTACTTAATTGTCTTATTGCTGTATGTCACGCCAAATATTATCAGTGGCGGCTCCAGCTTCAGATTTTTGGGGGGGCTCAAGAGGGGCACAATGGCTGGCAGGCGGGGCTCATGGGGGGAATTTGCGGCGCGCGCAGCGCGCCGCGGCGACCATGTGGGCGTGGTCATGACATCATGTGGGAGGGGCTAACTAATGTATTTGTACCAGCTAATGTAGTTGCATAAAAAAAATATAAAGTAAATGCACATAATGACAGACAGCGATTCCCCAGCAAATGCACGTAATGACAGACAGGGTTTTTCCAGTAAATGCATGTAATAAGAGACAGCGTTTCACCAGTAAATGCACGTAATGACAGACAGCCTTTCACCAGTAAATGCATGTAAGGAGGGACAGCGTTTCCCCAGACAGCATTTCACCAGTAAATGCACGTAATGAGCGTATTGTGAGCTGGGGAGATCCCAAGCACATGACACCCATGTCCCCTCCAGCACAAAACCCCTGTACTCCCAGAAAATCACACCCCTGTCCTCTCCAGAACATGCCAATACTGTCCCTCTCAGCACATCACACCCCAGTCCCCTCCAGCACATCACACCCCAGTCCCCTCCAGCACCTCACTTCACTGTCCCCTCCAGCACATCACACACCTGTCCCCTCCAGTACATCACACATCTGTCCCCTCCAGTACATCACACACCTGTCCCTCTGTAACCCCAGCAGCACATCTCCTTCCTCCCTCTAGCACTGACCCCATCCTTCAGCCCAGGACCCCAGAGCAGCTGGTACTTGAGTGGCAGCAAGAGAAGTATGTGGCTCCCATGGTCCTGGGTCCGTCTGGGGGGTGTGGAGGAGGAAGAAGCCATCTACTGCTGTTGCATTTCTGCTTAAATATACCCCCCACCCTCATTCTCCCCTGTGGTGGTGCTGCTGCTGACGCTAACACACCTCAGATTGGCGGCGAGCAGGATATAAGAGTCAGCCAGAACAGCGCATTGCAGCCACGCGGTGAAATCAAATGCAGGAAGTGATATCATCGGTCACGTCCAGCATTTAAAGTCCACCGTGCGGCTGCTATGCGCTGGTCTGGCTGATTCCTATCTACTGCTTGCCGCCGATCTGAGGTGTGTTAGCGTCAGCAGCAGCACCACCACAGGGGAGAATAAGGGGCAGGTGCGTTGTCAGCATCCCAAAAGATTCGGGGCACTTCTGGGCACCAATAAAAAGAAACCGTGTGACATGCTGTGGTGTTTGTGGGCATGGCAATGACAGGTTATATGTCACCATAATAAAAAAGAATAAGGCTAGAAGTCTCAGAGCTAGTCTACTTTAGGAGACCCAGCAGGAAACCTCATAGGGAACAACTCTCCAATCACAGCACCCTTTACCCCACAGAGCATTGTGATTGGCTGAACAACGTGGGCGTAGTTTATTACAACCTATCTGAAACCTACAAGTTCAAGAGCATGCCATCCACCCAATCACGTTAGCTAGATTTCCTGCTGGGTCCCCTAAAGTAGATTAGCTCCGAAGTCTCCTATAGAATCTTCCCACATAACAGCCAAAATATCTCACACATAGCAATTTTTAGGCAGCAAATCCCCCATTTAGCAGCTAGGCACTACATCTACCACATAGTAATACAGCTGCATATGTCCCACATAGTACAGTAATTAGGCATCCATCACATAGCAATAGGACTGCATGTATCCCCCATTTATACCCCTGCATGGCAGTTAGGCAGCATAACCCTCTGCACAGTAGTAAGGTAGCAGATGGATAGTAGGAAGTAGGATAGTAGGAAGTAGAAAGGTAGCAGATGGATAGTAGGAAGTAGTAAGGTAGCAGAGCACACAGCAATTAGTGACACATACCACTTAATAAGTAGACGTTTCCCATATAGCAATTAGGCACCCTGATTTTGCACCATATCATTCATATAATAGGCAACAGGTTAGCTATTAAGCAGTCAGGTAAAGTGCATTATTTTCAGTGTATGGTGAAGATGTGTGACTCCCTTCCCTGCACAGCAGAGTAACATGCTAAGAGACATTTACTTGGTGATCTGTTATCCTAATGTATGCCCAGAATCCCTGCTTGCTTTCACAGTGTCTATCCTGCTGCTGCTTCTCCCTGGATGTCAGACTCACACTAGTCACTAGTATCCCTCCGTGCCTGCTTCTCTCCGTGGTGTCAGCTATCAGACATTCATGATCTGCCCTTTAGTCCACTGGTGGTGTGAGTGAAGTCGTGGGGGAGAAACACTCACAGACACCGCTGATTTCTGACTACTGCAGCATCAGACATTCCTCCAGCCTCCTGCTTCTCCTCCTCTCTTCTTCAATTCTTCTTAGCTTTTCAAAAACACCCGCACTCCCTGTCAGCTGAAACTGTATCCTTCCGCCCTGCAGCTGCAAAATCCTGTATCCTTACGCCTTTGAGTCAGCTAGTGTAAATATGCAGCGATCGGGACTATTTTGTACAGTGGAAATGCCCGTTCGGGGCACAGTCGGGCTGATACCGGCACGTGCTACAAATAAATTGAGCTTAACAACGACACTGATGAGGGCAGAACATTTAAGCAGCAGCAGCATGAGGGAAAGATTTTTTTTTAAAGTACACTCAGCTCTGGGGGGGGCTTTGGGGGAGGCTTACAGTTTGTCAGCTGGGGCTTCAGCCCCGGCAAGCCCCAGTGTAGCGCCGCCCCTGAATATTATCTGTAACCTTAACCAATGTCCAGCGCTGCATAATATGTTGGTGCTTTATAAATAACAGGGGTGCTCGGATACCCCTTTTCCAAATTCGGGTTGACCCGGATCCCCAGATATCTGGGTTCAGACCGGATATTCGGATCCGAACTGGTGGGTATCCGAATAGAATCTGGTATCCGACCCTACTATCCGGGGTATCCCAGAAAATTCGGATATTCGGGTAGAAAACCTGGAAGTGGCCCTTTAAATTGCTTTAAAAACGTTTTTGAGGGTATATGAGGCATGTAGCATCATTATTTTTTGAAGGGAAACAATAATTGATGATGTGGGGACTTAAAATCCCCCCCTCCCCCCCCAAAAAAAATGGCTGTCAATTAACATCAGGCCTAGGTTCCAGACAGCGGTCGTGCAGCCCACATTGTGTCCAAAGTCCAACGTGCAAAGTGCCATGTGCAAAGTGCCATGGGCAAATTGCAAAGTGCCACGTGCAAACACGTGCAAAGTGCCACATGCAAAGTGCCAAGTGCAAACATGTGCAAAGTGCCATGTGCAAAGTGCAAAGTGCCAAGTGCAAACACGTGCAAAGTGCCATGTGACAAGTGCCATGTGCAATCACGTGCAAAGTGCCATGTGCCAAGTGCAAAGTGCCACGCGCAAACACGTGCAAAGTGCCATGTGCAAAGTGGCATGTGCAAAGTGGCACTTTGCATGTGTTTGCACATGGCACTTTGCACTTGGCACTTTGCACGTGTTTGCACTTTGCACGTGGCACTTTGCACGTGGCACTTTGCACGTGTTTGCACGTGGCACTTTGCACGTGTTTGCACATGGCACTTTGCACGTGGCACTTTGCACAGGTTTGCATGTGGCACATTGCACGTGTTTTCATGTGGCACTTTGCACGTGGCACTTTGCACGTGGCACTTTACACGTGTTTGCACGTGGCACTTTACACGTGTTTGCACGTGGCAGGCCTGGGGTGTGCACAGCACACACACAAACACATAGCAGCTGCAGCAGCACTGCAGCAAACACTCTAAATGTCACACTATGACATCAATCAAGCTAATGAACGATTTAACTATAGTGTAGTGATAGTGAAGGGGTTAATCACTGAACAGCTTATCACTGTGTACAGCCCTTGGCCCAGCAGCACTGCAGCGCAGTCTCTAACTGTCACACTATGAGACATCAATCAAGCTAATTAATGATTTAACTATAGAGTAGTGATAGTAGTGAAAGGGTTAAGCAATGAACAGCTTTAGGTTTATAACTGTGTACAGCCCTTTGTAGGGCACCAGCACTGGAGCATGTCTCTCAGGAAGAATTCAGCAAGCCAGAACGATCTGTCTCATCATGGCAGCCCTCCTCATTATACAGGGGGGCTGGCCAGTGTTCCTTTCTGTGATTGGGTGCCAGGGCTTATGCTGGGAGGCCTCTGATTGGCTCAATGAGGTCAGGTGGTGGCGGACAAGATTCCCCTCTGTGATTGGTTGCAAGGCACTGGCATAGGGCCCGCGGTCGCAGGGGTCGCCGTGGCGACCGGGCCCGCCTCCTGGAGGCAGGGGAGGGGCCCGGGGGATGTGTGTTGGAGGACCCGGGCCCCCCCCGCTCTAGTTGCCGCTCGCTCCCTCCCTCCCTCTAGCCGTCAGACCTCGATCAGGCGGCGCCGCGGCGACCAATAGTGACATCACTTCCGCATATAGAGCGGGTGCGTCCTGCGCCCGCTCTTACTGGTCGGGTCACCGCTGATCCTGAGGTCTGACAGGCCGCAGCCTGCAAGGTAAGGGGGAAGTGGCGGCGGCGGCTGGGGGGGGGGGTCACTCACTGCCTAAAGGGGCTCCCTATCAGTGGTGCTCAGCAGAGCTCGAATATTCGAGTAGCTCGAATATTCGAGCTCTTTTTCAGCTATTCGAGCTCGAATACCGAGCTCGAATAGCTGCAGCTATTCGAATGGGCTATTCGAGTTAATTCAAATAGCCCATTCACTATTCGCGCTAATCGAGCAAACAGCGCTATTCGAGCTCGAATACCGAGCTCGAATAGCGTCATAGCCCAGATTGATGTCCTTAGAGCCAATCAGAGGGCTCCCAGGCCCTCTGACGGCAGCCAATCACAGAGGGGGACCCTGGCCAGCCCCTACCCTATAAATAGCGGCCGCCATGTTCCGTTTTTCCGTCCTTGCCTGACTTTGTACAGAGAGAGATCTGCTCCTTTGTGCTTTGGCTTAGCAAGAGCTTTATTGTGGTCAATCACCTAGCGTTTTTGCTCACATACACCTCCTATATACACCTATATTGTTGTTAGTTAGATAGACATTGTATTTTAGTTAGTAGCTTGTGTGTTACATAGAGACAGCCAGCTCCTGCAGGCAAGCTTACACAGCTTTAGGCCTCAGGGCCTTGCCTGTGTGGGCACAGCTGTCCTCCTGTCCTCTGTTAGTTTATTTCTCATCTATACCAGTGTTTCTGCTGTCCTTTACTACTGAGTGATTGTATTTTGTAGTATACTGTAACTGTACTAGGACACTCACTGTCACTGTTTGTTCGTTCATAGCTCCTGCGTGTGTGCGTGCACTGTCTGTACAGTACACACACTCTATTTCCTTCTGATTACTACTGATTATTGTAATATCTGGTTGTACTTACTGTTACTACTTACTATACTAGGGACACTCAGTCACTGTTCATAGGCTAGCTCCTGCGTGTGTGCGTGCGTGCACTGTCTGTACAGTACACACACTCTATTTCCTTCTGATTACTACTGATTATTGTAATTTCTAGTTGTACTTACTGTTACTACTTACTGTACTAGGGACACTCAGTCACTGTTCATAGGCTAGCTCCTGCGTGTGTGTGTGCGTGCACTGTCTGTAGTGTACTACACACACTCTATTTCCTTCTACTGAATCTGATTACTACTGATTATTGTATTTTCTAGTTAGTGTACTAGGGGACACACTCACTGTTCAGTGTTCACACTTACTGATTACTGAATTATTGTATTTTGTATTAGTACTGTACTAGTAATCACTTAGCGATCTAATCACTTAGTGATTAGTGTCACCTCACCCACCAACCCACTCCATTAAAGTACCCCACTTTTTCACCCGCCCTTTTAAAAAACTTTTTTGTTTACGCCCAAAACATCAAAGATGTCTGGAAGTGGCAGCCAGCGCGGTTTGGGCAAGGGGAAGGGCAGCAAGGGAATCAGGAGGAGAGGGAGCAGCATTGTGGCAAGCCGCGGCCGCGCCACCATGCACAGTTCCGCAGCAGCAGCAGCTGCGTCAGTGGCTAACATTCCGCCTCTAGCCACTGGCCGTGGACGCCTTGGGCGCTGCCCAGCAGGAGCATCTGCAACTCACGCTGCAGAGACACAGCAGCAGCAGCGTGTAGTACCTGCTCCTATTTTCCTCCAGCCGGGTCGGAAACGTCCCATTGAGGATAAGGATGCAGCCACTGTGGTGCAACTGATGACGGAGGATGAGCAGCCCACCATCAGCTCTGCATCCGAGGCCTCCACCCTCACCACCACCACCACCCCTGTTCGCAGCAGCCGCCCAGCAGGGCCTGGGGAGGAGGCCAGTTCACCGTCAGTCGCCGACCTGTCATTCAGCAGTCTTTTGACCCCAGGCATGATGAGTCAATTGTCTGCTGTTGTTGGCGATTTGGAGGAGGAGATGCTGATGGGCACTTTGGGGGATGAGGAATTGGACAGCAAGACTGTGGCGACAGTCAAGCAGCCCATCCATGCATCAGGAGAGGAGTTTGGGGGGTCATCATCCCAGCAGGACATGTTTCAGGAGGGGGAGGATGATGATGACACGGTGACAGACAAAGACTGGGTGCCACCAGCTCCTGGGGATGTCATCGTCAGCAGCTCTGAGGAGGAGGATGCGCTAGTGGGCCTTGCAAGGAGGTGCATCATTGCAAGCATTGGCAGCAGTAGGCAGGTCCCACAGCCTGCTGGTGTCTCAGGCTCAGCAGCAGCAGCAGCAGCAGCATCTGCCAGTACCACCACCAGCCGCACCCAACCCCCCCCCCCCCCCCCAACCACCACAGGGAGACAGGCAGCAGCGGCTCCAGGCCGTAGGGGGTTGTTCTTGTCACCAATCTGGCGATTTTTCACAATGCCCACAGTGTACAGCAAGTACGCCACTTGCAACCACTGTCAGCGGAAGTTGAGCCGAGGTGCAGACCCCTTAAAGTTCAGCACCAGCTCGCTCATCAACCACCTTGCTGCGAAACATTTCCACCAGCATGAGGAGTTCCAGAGGCTGAAGGCATCTGGTGCTGGCAGTGGCACCACACCCATCACTGCACAGCCTTCAGCAGCAGCAGCAGCAACAGCAGCCACCCGCCCTCCTGCTCCTCCAGCAGCACCAGCAGGAGTGCGGAAACGCACTGCTCCTCCCCCCTCTGCAACTCCTGCCGCCGACACTGAGGCCTGTTCTGGCAGCCAGTCCTCAGTGGCCTCTTCTGCTGTGTCCGCTGATTCCCGTGCTAGCAAAAAGCCACGCCAGAGCCTTTTGAGCGAGTCCTTCCAGGGGGTGGTTAGGGCTCTGCCTCCCAGCAGCCGTCGCGTGCGGCAGCTGAACGGCTTGCTGGCACGGGCCATGTGCTCCCAACTCCTGCCGTACACGCTCGTGCAGTAGGGGAGCGACATGCGTGCGCTGCTTGCTTGTGCAGCCCCAGACTGGCAGCTCCCCAGCAGACACTTCTTTGGCACAAGGCCATTCCTGCACTGCACCGCTTTGTGATGGCCAATGTGGAGTGAGGGCTGGAGCACGCGGTTGGTGAAAGGGTCCACGTCACCATGGACTCCTGGAGCAGCCGCTTCGGGACAGGCCGCTACCTGTCCTTCACTGTCCACTGGGTCAGCTTGGTGGAAGGGGGTGAGGATGGGAGAGCAGCAGCGGGCACAGCAGCAGCAGCAACACAGTGGGTAGTGCCACCCCGCAGGGTCAGGGGAACTGCAGCAGGTTCCTCCGATCCTCTGCCATCCTCTGGCACACCTGGCCAAACCCCCCGCCTCAGCAGCAGCGTGAAGGCCCGCCACTGCCAAGCGCTGCTGCAGTTGGTCAGCCTTGGGAAGACCAAACTGACGGCAACCCATGTGTTGGCCAAACTCCAGGAGCAGGAGAGGATTTGGCTGACCCCCAGAGGCCTCAGAGTCGGAGAGGTGGTGGCCGACAATGGGGCCAATCTGGTTGCCGCAATTGACAGGGGAAACCTGACCCACATCCCCTGTCTTGCCCACGTGCTGAACCTGGTGGTGCAGAAGTTCTTGCGCACCTACCAGAGGATGGGCGAACTGCTGGAAACGGCAAGGAACGTTCTGCGTCACTTCCGGTGCTCGGCTGCAGCCTGTGCGAGCCTGGAAGACGTGCAAAAGGAGCTGGAGCTGCCACGCCTTCGGCTGATCCTTGACGTTCCAACTCGCTGGAACTCCACCCTGGCGATGTTGGAGCGTCTGGTTGAACAGAAGCACGCTGTCAACCAGTACCTTGCCCTGGCCACTGTTTTCGCCGCTCAGAAAAGGGACAAGACCAGCAACATCCCGTCCATCGTCCCCGATGACGACTGGAGGCACATGCAGCAGGTGTGCTTAGTGCTGGCTCCCTTTCTGCAGGCCACTAACATGGTAAGCAGGGACCATGCTATGGTCTGCGAGTGGGTGCCCCTGGTTTGTCTGCTGAACAGGGCCCTCGATGCTTTGCTGGAACAGGGAGCGGCAGCCTTGGACCAGCAGGAGCGGCAAGCAGCTGCACAGTCCACCTCTGAGGGGGAGGAGGAGGAGGACTTGGTGGAGGTCCTTGACCTTGTTGCTGATGAGGGGTATCAGCACAGCGCAGCTGAGTTGGTGCGGGGGTGGAGAGAGGATGAGGCTGAGGAGGCAGAGGAGGAGGATGAGGACAGCACTGCCGTCGATGTGCCAGCACACATGGCCCGCCTCTTCCCAATGGCAGCGCACATGCTGACGTGCCTGCGCAAGGACCCCAGGGTGATCCAGATGAAGCAGAGGGAGGACATCTGGATCAGCATGATGTTGGACCCGCGCCTCAAGGGGAAGTTGAGCCAGTTCCTGCCTCCTGCAGGAGGAGACCCAGCGCAACAAATAAGGAGCTTGCAGCAGGCCCTTGTTGAGCGCTTGGAGGAAGCCTTCCCCCAGCCTTCCACCCCCACTGTCCAGCCAGCACAGAGGCAGCAGCAGGTGCCTGCATCCAGCAGCAAGCGCCCCACAGACCTGCTGTCTCTCAGCAACGAGCTCTACAGGACTGTAGAGGCTCCGGCAGCAGTGACTAGAGAGGAGGTGCATGCAGCAGCATCCTCCTCCGGTCACAGCCAGCGCCTGACCCGCATGGTGGCTGACTACATGGGGTCCTACAGCGGGCTTGACAGCGATACCCCTGTTGATCCCATGGAGTATTGGGTCAAGCGCCTGGAGATCTGGAGCGAGCTGGCGCAGTACGCCCTGGAAGTGCTGTCCTGCCCCCCTTCCAGCGTGCTGTCCGAGCGCTGCTTCAGTGCAGCTGGTGGCGTGGTCACCGAGAAACGCTCACGTCTGTCTCACAAGTCTGTGGACAGACTGACGTTTCTCAAGATGAACCAGGCGTGGGTGGAAGGCGAGTTCCTGGCCCCTGTTGTCGGCGAGAGGGGGACATGAACTGGCTGCCGGAAGAACCATCGTTAATGTGCCTTACCACCCTTTACCACCTCCTGGCTCCTGCTCACTAAGCCAGCCTGGTTCACTTTGACTATTACGTCGCCTGCAGCCACACATTTTACATCTACAGTGGGCTGCTGTGTACTGCCCTTCTGCTGTCTGTCTGTCTGTGTTTCCCACTGCCAGGGTACACAGATTTACCTTCTGCTGCCGCTCTGCCACCAGCTATTACGTCCAACAATAGCTAGCTATATCTGTGTAATTTGCTGTAAAAAAAAAAAAAGTAAACCATTAAAAAAAAAAACAATTTTAAATTTTTTTGAGGTGCCCGGGTTGAAAACTGTGTTGTCCCAGTTGTGTATTGGACACGATGTGGGCTGCACGACCGCTGTCTGGGACCTCCTGTTGTGTTTATTTACAGCCCTGGTATCAACGCTAGGTACCAGGGCTATTATGTCAAGCTGCCTACCTACCTGCTGCCACACTCACACTACTCCTCCATTCCTCCTGCTGCTGCTGCTGTCTGTCTGTGTTTCCCACTGCCAGGGTACACAGATTTTACCTTCTGCTGCCACTCTGCCACCAGTTATTACGTCAAACAATAGCTATATCTGTGTAATTTGCTGTGAAAACAAAACAAAAAAAACATTAAAAAAAAAAAAGGTTTAATTTTTCTGAGGTGCCCGGGTTGAAAACTGTGTTGTCCCAGTTGTGTATTGGACACGATGTGGGCTGCACGACCGCTGTCTGGGACCTCCTGTTGTGTTTATTTACAGCCCTGGTATCACCGCTAGGTACCAGGGCTATTATGTCACGCTGCCTGCCTCATTGACTGCCTGCTGCCACACACATCCTCCTCCTCCTCCTCCTGCTGCTGAATTTACCTCCTGCTGTCTGTGTGTTTCCACTGCCAGGAAGCACATACAATGGTGCTTCCACCATGCGCCACCAGCTATTTTTTACGCTCAAAAATAGCTGCATTTCTTTAAAAAACAAAATATATATATATACTTTTTATTAATACTTTGTGATATTATTTTTAGAGGTGTCCGGGTTGAAAACTGTGTTGTCCCAGTTGTGTATTGGACATGATGTGGGCTTCACGACCGCTGTCTGGAACCTCATGCTGTGTATTTACGGCCTGGTACCACCGCTAGGTACCACACAGCCTATTATGTCTCGCTGCCTGCCTCATTGACTGCCTGCTGCCACACAATCATCCTCCTCCTCCTGCTGCTGCTGCTGAATTTACCTCCTGCTGTCTGTGTGTTTCCACTGCCAGGGAGCACATACAATGGCGCTTCCAACATGCGTGCGCCACCAGCTATTTATTACGCTCAAAAATAGCTGCATTTCTTTAAAAAAAAATATATAAAAGAGAAATAAGTGAAGAAGAAGAAGACGATATAGAAGAAGAAGAAGATATAGAAAAAGAAGAAGAAGAAGGAGAAGAAGAAGAAGATATAGAAAAAGAAGAAGACGAAATAGAAAAATAATAATAAGAGGAGGATATAGAAAAAGAAGATATAGAAAAAGAAGATATAGAAGAAGAAGATATAGAAGAAGAAGATGAAGAAGAAGAAGATGAAGAAAAAGAAGATGAAAAAGAAGATGAAGAAGATGAAGATGAAGAAGATGAAGAAGAAGATGATGAAGAAGAAGATGATGAAGAAGAAGATGATGAAGAAGATGAAGAAGATGAAGAAGAAGAAGAAGAAGAAGACGAAGAAGAAGAAGAAGAAGAAGAAGACGATATAGAAGAAGAAGAAGAAGAAGAAGAAGACGATATAGAAGAAGAAGAAGAAGTAGAAGAAGACGATATAGAAGAAGAAGATATAGAAGAAGACGATATAGAAGAAGAAGAAGAAGAAGAAGAAGATATAGAAGAAGAAGAAGAAGATATAGAAGAAGAAGAAGAAGAAGATATAGAAGAAGAAGATATAGAAGAAGAAGAAGATATAGAAAAAGAAGATATAGAAGAAGAAGAAGATATAGAAGAAGAAGATATAGAAGAAGAAGAAGATATAGAAGAAGAAGAAGATATAGAAGAAGAAGATATAGAAGAAGAAGAAGAAGATGAAGAAGAAGAAGAAGAAGATATAGAAGAAGAAGAAGAAGATGAAGAAGAAGAAGAAGAAGTATATACACTACTGAACAGAATTTTGGACACAACTTCTCTTCTCTTTCCACCTTTTTTTTTTTTTAAAAGAACATCCCCACATAATCACTTGCTGTTGTTACTTGGAAAAACAGATGTTTCTTGCATCATTCATCCTCAAAACAAGTGTTGGAAGCTATTTAAAGCCAATTCGAATAGTCAGCTCGAATAATGAGCTCGAATACCGACTCGAATAGTGAGCTCGAAGTCCGAGGTCGAATCGAATAGTAAAAAATATTCGACTCGAATATTCGACCGAATTCGAATAATTTACTATTCGAATTCGACCAAACTCGAATAATAAAAAGGGGTATCCGAGCATCACTGCTCTCTATCACTCACTAGCTAAAGGGGCTCCCTGTCACTCACTCACTACCTAAAGGGGCTCCCTGTCACTCACTCACTACCTAAAGGGGCTCCCTGTCACTCACTCACTACCTAAAGGGGCTCCCTGGCACTCACTCACTACCTAAAGGGGCTCCCTGGCACTCACTCACTACCTAAAGGGGCGCTCCCTGTCACTCACTCACTACCTAAAGGGCCTTCCTGTCACTCACTCACTGCCTAAAGGGGCTCCCTGTCACTCACTCACTAGCTAAAGGGGCTCCCTGTCACTCACTACCTAAAGGGGCTCCCTGTCACTCACTCACTACCTAAAGGGGCTCCCTGTCACTCACTCACTGCCTAAAGGGGCTCCCTGTCTGTCACTAGCTAAAGGGGCTCCCTGTCTGTCACGAGCTAAAGGGGCTCCCTGTCACTAGCTAAAGGGGCTCCCTGTCACTCACTGCCTAAAGGGGCTCCCTGTCACTCACTGCCTAAAGGGGGTCCCTGTTACTCACTGCCTAAAGGGGCTCCCTGTCACTCACTAGCTAAAGGGGCTCCCTGTCACTCACTAGCTAAAGGGGCTCCCTTTCACTCACTGCCTAAAGGGCTCCCTGTCACTCACTGCCTAAAGGGGTCCCTGTTACTCACTGCCTAAAGAAGCGGTCTCTCATTATGTGCATTTACTGATGAAAGGCTGTCTGTCATTACGTGCATTTACTGGTGAAACGGTGTCTCTTATGTGCATTTAGTGGGGAAATTTTGTCAGTAAAAATAATCTTTCTCAGTAAATTTTTAGGTATTTGCCAGTAAAAAATAACATGAAAGGTTGGCAACACTGGCAGGCTGCGCAGCGCAACGGGAAAAATACAGGCAGCCCACCTCACGCTTGGGCTTGGCGGGGGGAGGAGCCACCGACAGCGAGCGAGAGTAGGGTGGCCGCAGGCAGCCATAAATACGCAGTGTGTGACTGCGTTGCACTCGCAGAACCACTCAGCCTGCGTCAGTCCAGAGACTAGCAGACTCGCAGGCAGCCAAAGCCAGCCAGGAGCAAGCCAATGGAAGAGGGGTAGGAATGGGGTATCACCAGGGGCGTAGCAATAGGCCCTGCAGCGCCTGCGCCCGCGGGGGGGCCCGCTCGGGGCCGTTTTTTGGGGGCTGGAGGGGTGGCAGCATGAGGGGAAAGCCTTGCCCACAGTCGGCGGGGAGAGGGGAAGTTCCCCCCTCTCCCTCACCTCGGGGCTCTCCCCTCTGCGCTCCCCTCCAGCTAGTCAATGTGTGTGGGCAGCGGGCAGCGGCGGCGGGATACATACCTTCTTCCTTGCGTTCCATCGCCGCCTTCTCGCTCTAGCGGCTGACGTCACTTCCGGAAGCGGAAGTGACGTCAGCCGCTAGAGCGAGAAGGCGGCGATGGAACGCAAGGAAGAAGGTATGTATCCCGCTGCTGCCCGCTGCCCACACACATTGACTAGCTGGAGGGGGATTTTCAGGTGTCTGCTGCCCACATTACGATTTTCAGGTGTCTGCTACCCACATTACGATTTTCAGGTGCCTGCTGCCCACATTACGATTTTCAGGTGCCTGCTGCCCACATTACGATTTTCAGGTGTCTGCTGCCCACATTACGATTTTCAGGTGTCTGCTGCCCACATTACGATTTTCAGGTGTCTGCTGCCCACATTACGATTTTCAGGTGCCTGCTGCCCACATTACGATTTTCTGGTGACTGCTGCCTACATTATGATTTTCAGGTGTCTGCTGCCCACATTACGATTTTCTGGTGTCTGCTGCCCACATTACGATTTTCTGGTGTATGCTGCCCACATTAGGATTTTCTGGTGACTGCTGCCCACATTGCGATTTTCTGGTGACTGCTGCCCACATTAGGATTTTCTGGTGACTGATGCCCACATTGCGATTTTCTGGTGACTGCTGCCCACATGGTGATTTTCTGGTGACTGCTGCCCACATTGCGATTTTCTGGTGAACTCTGCCCACATTACGATTTTCTGTCCCACATTACGATATTCTGGTGAACGCTGCCCACATTACGATTGTCTGGTGAATGCTGTCCACGTTACAATTTTCTGGTGACTGCTGCTCACGTTACGATTTTCTGGTGAACTCTGCCCACATTATGATTTTCTGGTGAACTCTGCCCACATTATGATTTTCTGGTGAACGCTGCCCACATTACGATTGTCTGGTGAATGCTGTCCACGTTACAATTTTCTGGTGACTGGTGCCCACATTACGATTTTCTGGTGAACTCTGCCCACATTACGATTTTCTGGTGAACTCTGCCCACATTATGATTTTCTAAAGGCCCACATTACGATTTTCTGGTGAACTCTGCCCACATTACGATTTTCTGGCCCACATTACGATTGTCTGGTAAAATGCTGCCCACTTTACAATTAATTTACAGTGAAACGCTGCCCCATTACGATTATTTGGCACCTATGGGGGGGGGGCCCCATCCAAATATTCGCAGGGGGGCCCAGTGATTTCTAGTTACGTCCCTGGGTATCACATGCATGCGTAAAGAGGTGGAAGGTGTGATTAGGCAGGACATGGGTGTGGTTATGTGGTTGGGCGCGGTTAATTTAACCACTCCCATAGGCGCCAGAGAAAATCTTGCAACCAGGTGCCAGGCACCCCAGGCTCACCCCTGATTGCCTGGGTATGTTTGTTGTGTTGGTCCTATAATCTGTCCAGGGAATTTATGCTTTATAATGTAGCATTTTATTGCAGTGTTTTTAGTATTCTGGAGTGGTTAAAGAGAGTCTGAAGCGAGAATAAATCTCGCTTCAGACCTCATAGATAGCAGGGGCATGTGTGCCCCTGCTAAAACGCCGCTATCGCGCAGCTTAACGGGGGTCCCTTCACCCCCAAATCCCCCTCTGTGCAGCGGGGGAGCGTTTCCGCATTGGGGCAGGGCTAACCGCCGCAGCCCTGCCCCACGCGCGTCTGTCAGCGCGTATCTCCGCCTCTCCCCCGCCCCTCTCAGTCTTCCTTCACTGAGAGGGGCGGGGGAGAGGTGGCGATGTGCCGCTGATAGACGCGCTGTGAGGCAGGGCTGCAGCCGTTAGCCCTGCCTCCAGCAGCAGCAAAATCTATGACCAATTTGGTCGTTGATTTTGCGGGGGGGGTTGGGGGTGAAGGGACCCCCATTTAGCCGCGGGATAGCGGCGTTTTAGCAGGGGCACACGTGCCCCTGCTAACTATGAGCTCTGAAGCGAGAATTATTCTCGCTTCAGTGTCTCTTTAAGCACTTGTATTATTATCCTATTTAAGTGTGAAGTTTAATTAGGTATGTATGTATAATACAAATTGGTATTACCAGTCAGTTTTGTGACCCAGTGCTAAGGTGCGTGTGTGCATGTGTGTCAGTCAGCAGCAGTGTGTGTATATATATGTGCGTGTTGGCAGCAAAGTTTTTAAACATAAGTGTGAGCCGGGCCTTATGCTGGGAATACACGGGTTGATTCTGGGGCTTGATTCTGGCGCTCGATTCTGCGCCCAATCGTTTTTGCCACTCAAATCTGTGGGCGATTCTCTTATTTTCCGCTTGTTTTTCTTATCTTTTTCCATTGTCTCCAATGCAGAATCGAGCGGCAAAACGATCGGACGTGTCGGAAATTATCTATCGAGCCATCTTATCAGCTCAGGATCAAGCCGTGTATTACCAACACTAGGTTTGGGCTGATCTCTGCTACTTTCAATGTGTACAGTATAAGCTGTTATTCTGTTCCTGTACTGCTAGTAAACTAGCGGCAGTGTGTGATCTCTGCTACCCCCAGCGTGTACAGTATAAGCTGTTACTCTGTGCCTGTACTGATAGTAAACTAGCTGCAGTGTGTACTGATCTCTTCTACCTCCAGTATGTACAGTATAAGCTGTTACTCTGTGCCTGTACTGATAGTAAACTAGCTGCAGCGTGTGCTGATCCCTGCTACTTCCAGTATGTACAGTATAAGCTGTTACTCTGTGCCTGTACTGATAGTAAACTAGCTGCAATGTGCTGATCTCTGCTGCCTCCAGTATGTACAGTATAAGCTGTTACTCTGTGCCTGTACTGATAGTAACCTAGCTGCAGTGTGTGCTGATCTCTGCTACCTCCAGTATGTACAGTATAAGCTGTTACTCTGTGCCTATACTGATAGTAAACTAGCTGCAATGTGCTGATCTCTGCTGCCTCCAGCATGTACAGTATAAGCTGTCACTCTGTGCCTGTACTGATAGTAAACTAGCTGCAGTGTGTACTGATCTCTTCTACCTCCAGTATGTACAGTATAAGCTGTTACTCTGTGCCTGTACTGATGGTAAACTAACTGCAGCGTGTGGTGACCTCTGCTACCTCCAGTATGTACAGTATAAGCTTTTACTCTGTGCCTGTACTGATAGTAAACTAGCTGCAGCGTGTGCTGATCCCTGCTACCTCCAGTATGTACAGTATAAGCTGTTACTCTGTGCCTGTACTGATGGTAAACTAACTGCAGCGTGTGGTGATCTCTGCTACCTCCAGTATGTACAGTATAAGCTGTTACTCTGTGCCTGTACTGATAGTAAACTAGCTGCAGCGTGTGCTGATCCCTGCTACCTCCAGTACAGAGCCGGATTAAGGCTAAATGGGGCCCTAAGTAAAGTAACTGATTTGGGCCCCCCCCCCCCCATCATGTCATAATAGAATCAGAAGATGCAGCTGCACAGCAACATGCCGCACACACCGGGGCAGCCGAGCTACTGGTTGCTATGGGCAACAGCCCGCTTTCCTCTGTGGGTGCACAATGCAGGGAATAGCAGCGGCAAAATGCAGAGTGAGGTATGAATAGCTGGGACATTTGCACTCAGGGGCTGGGGCACACCCTGTGAAGAGGGCGCCAGATATCACAGCAGCAGCACTTTCCCCCTGCATCTACAGCCTGGCAATAGCAGAAAGCTCTGGACACCACCAAACCGGAAGCCGTTCCCCAGACAGAATTACATAACCACCCCCACCACCGAACAACCGATTTCCTCCCAAACTAGACAGCCACCATGCAGCCTCCATCCCAGTGAATATGATAGTCCAGCAGAGAAGGGCAGCCGCAGTGGGGGAAAATGACAGCACCAGATGACTCACATTCACCTATTGCGATCCAAGCAATAGAGGTCCCATCATCCGGAGCCCATCTGTCTCCTCTAGAGTGCTGCCGCTCTCTTCCTACTACTATTACTACTTCCTGTCTGATCTGAGGCTGCACTGTAGAAGAGACAGATGGGTTTCAGATAATGGGATCTCTATCGCTTGGATCATGGATAGGTGAGTGTGCGTTTGCCATCTGTTGCTCTTATTCTTGCTGCAGCTGTGGTTCTCTGTGGGAAGGGAGGGAGGAGTGGGCAGTGGCAGAGCGCACAGTAGCAGGAGGGGGACCTAGGAGGAGAGCCTGGCTCTGAAGACAATCAGCAGCGCAGGGCAGCGCAGGGCATCATTTGATAAGACAAGACAAATAACATTTGTATCGCGCTTTTCTCCTGGCAGACTCAAAGCGCCAGAGCTGCAGCCACTAGGACGTGCCCTATAGGCAGTAGCAGTGTTAGAGAGACTTGCCTAAGGTCTCCTACTGAATAGGTGCTGGCTTACTGAACAGGCAGAGCCAAGATTCGAACCCTGGTCTCCTGTGTCAGAGGCAGAGCCCTTAAAGAGACGCCGAGCAGTGCCTGTGGGTATGCCTTTAAGCATACCCACAACTAATTAATTACATCCTCACACCTACCAGCATGATGTTTGTAATTATATCCCCCTGAGTTCCTTATATTTCATTGCATTGTGCTGAATCGAGCTGCCGACTTTGGAGAAAAATCGTCCTGTGTAATACAATGTAACTATGGAAAGATGCATATCATTTTGAAGCTCTCTTTCTCCTCTTTCCAATGATAGATAAACAGCCACCCTACGCCGTTTAGTTTTCGCTATTTTCGCAATCGAAATTGCCGCGTCTGTGATTTCGATCGTGAAAATAGCGAAAACTAAAAGGCATAGGGCGGCGATTTATATATCATTGGAAAGAGGAGAAAGAGAGCTTTAAAATGATATGCATCTTTCCATAGTTACTGCACTGTTCAGAGTCCCTTTAACCAGCCACCGCTGACAGGATGGTGAGGGCTGGTTTATGTGCTGATGGGGCCCCTTTGACTCTGAATGGGGGCCCCAAGCGACTGCTTTTGTTGCCTGGTCGGTAATCCGGCCCTGCTCCAGTATGTACAGTATAAGCTGTTACTCTGTGCCTGTACTGATAGTAAACTAGCTGCAGCGTGTGCTGATCCCTGCTACCTCCAGTATGTACAGTATAAGCTGTTACTCTGTGCCTGTACTGATGGTAAACTAACTGCAGCGTGTGGTGATCTCTGCTACCTCCAGTATGTACAGTATAAGCTGTTACTCTGTGCCTGTACTGATAGTAAACTAGCTGCAGCGTGTGCTGATCCCTGCTACCTCCAGTATGTACAGTATAAGCTGTTACTCTGTGCCTGTACTGATAGTAAACTAGCTGCAGCGTGTGCTGATCCCTGCTACCTCCAGTATGTACAGTATAAGCTATTACTCTGTGCCTGTACTGATAGTAAACTAGCTGCAATTTGCTGATCTCTGCTGCCTCCAGCATGTACAGTATAAGCTGTTACTCCGTGCCTGTACTGATGGTAAACTAACTGCAGTGTTTGCTGATCTGTTACCTCCTGTATGTACAGTATAAGGTGTTGCTCTGTGCCTATACTGACAGTAAACTAGCTGCAGTGTGTGCTGATCCCTGCTACCTCCAGTATGTACAGTATAAGGTGTTGCTGATCCATCTGAAAATGGCGCCTGAGAATAATGGCGCACGGTGTTGCCGCTAATCCGTTTGTCGCTTATCGCTATTTAACGTTAAAGCCTTATTGTTATTTAACGTTAAAGCCTTATTGTTGTTTAGCGTTAACACACAGAACCCTCTCTGTACCTATCCCTAACCCCTAAACCCCCTGGTGGTGCCTAACCCTAACCACCCCCCTGGTGGTGCCTAACCCTAACCACCCCACTGGTGGTGCCTAACCCTAAGACCCTGCTGGTGGTGCCTAACCCTAAGACCCCCCTGGTGGTGCCTAACCCTAAGACCCCCCCGGTTGGTGCCTAACCCTAAGACCCCGGGGGGTGGTGCCACTACCTAACCCTAAGACCCCCCTGGTGGTGCCTAACCCTAAGACCCCCCTGGTGGTGCCTAACCCTAACCACCCCCCTGGTGGTGCCTAACCCTAACCACCCCCCTGGTGGTGCCTAACCCTAAGACCCCCCTGGTAGTGCCTAACCCTAAGACCCCCCTGGTGGTACCTAATCCTAAGACCCCCCCCCCCAGTGGTGTCTAACCCTAAACTTCACCGTTTTGCAGTTAAATAACGTCTGCAGTTTGGCTTATGTAGGGCGCTATTGATAAATAACGTTAGTGTGTGCCACTATTGATAAATAACGTTAGTGTGTGCCACTATTGATAAATAACGTTAATGTGTGCCGTTTTTCTTCTTTTTTCCCTGTGCGCCATTATTTTGCAGTACTAACGATAAATAGCAATAAGCGTATCTTTTTAATGCGGCGCCATTTTTATGCATAAGCGCTGTGCGCCATTATTCACTGATCCCCTTTACTGATTGTAAACCAGCTGTATTGTATGTACAGTATTAGCTGTAAAGCCTGGTACACACATACAATTTTGAATAGCCAATTTTATTACTTCTAGGTATTATGAGAGCCCAGCTCTGTTCACAGTATTCAAAGTCTCTTGGCCCTCATACTACATGCAGTGGTAACAGAGCAGGGACAAGGTCCTCCAGCACCCAAGGCTGAGACACCAAAGTGCGCCCCTCCACCCCTCCCACCCCAGTCGTCACACACTGATTGCTATTAGACAAAGGCCACATACAGACATCAGACCATAGTCTTTAGAAAATGAAAGATCACAGACCAATCTTACCACCCTTCATGTAGTATAAGAGCCATACTCTACACAGTCTTTTCTATGGAGCTGAACTCCCCATCAGAAAAAAATCTTTGCAAGATGCTGAACACACAGATCCTGTACAGACACAAAAGATCAGTATCTGCAAAAGATCTGTTCCTGCCAGAAATCCATTCCTGCAAATTGCAATGATAGTCTATGAGATCTGCAGATCATCATACACACATGATTTAACTGACATTCATCTGCAGATCCGCAGATCTGAAAATCCATCCTGGTGGATCTGATCTGCAGATGAATGTCAGTTAAATCATGTGTGTATGATGATCTGCAGATCTCATAGACTATCATTGCAATTTGCAGGAATGGATTTCTGGCAGGAACAGATCTTTTGCAGATACTGATCTTTTGTGTCTGTACAGGATCTGTGTGTTCAGCATCTTGAAAAGATTTTTTTCTGATGGGGAGTTCAGCTCCATAGAAAAGACTGTGTAGAGTATGGCTCTTATACTACAGGAAGGGTGGTAAGATTGGTCTGTGATCTTTCATTTTCCAAAGACTATGGTCTGATGTCTGTATGTGGCCTAAGAGTGCCACAGGGCCCACAACCTCCCCAACACCTTAATATCCAGTTATCTGGCTTGCAGTCACTGCTATGTATCCCCTTTTCTTATTTCTTTCTGCTTCAAACACAATTAGGAATGACAGCTGAATGAATTGTGCGCCCCCTCCTACACTGCGCCCTGAGGCTGGAGCCTCTCCAGCCTATGCCTCGGCCCGGCCCTGAGTGGTAAAATTGGTCAGTGATTGACCAATCCAAATTGAATGTGTGTATGCATCTTTATTCTATGCCTATACTGATAGTAATCTAATCTAATTAAAGGCATCTTGCTACTAATTGCCCTATTTCCTCTGGGTGCTGCGTATGTCTGCAAATTGAACGTCGCAGAGGTCTACATGAAAAGGGCGCCGGTAAAAAAGGGCGCCTGGTGGAGCCCATATATACCAACTTCGGCTACAAAAAAAAGGCGCCTGGTGTAGCCCATATAAACTCCGGCTACAAAAAAGGCGCCTGGTGTAGCCCATATAAAAACTTCGGCTACAAAAAAACTCTGGGATGTGTAAATTACTATTCCCCCTCCAGGGCGCCATGGATAGTGGGGGAATGAAATAATTCGGCTTCCAGCACTTGTAGCCCATATAAAAACATAGGCTACAAAAAAAAGGCAGTAATATGGGCTACAAAGGGGCACCTTGCTGTAGCCGAAAACCTTGTAGCCGAAAAAAATATGGGATACAAAGGGCGCCATACTGTAGCCGAAAACCTTGTAGCCGGAAAAATATGGGCTACGAAGGGGAGCCCGCTTGTAGCCTATATCAAAACTCGGGCGCCCTTTTCTACACCTTGTAACCCATATTTCCAGAAATAACATTGATGTCTATGGCGGCGCCCTTTTCATACAGGCAGCTCGGGCGCCCTTTTCAACTGATCCCCGTCGCACCCATGCTGCTGCAAAGCTGAATTGATATAGCCATGCCATGCACAGCTATAGGGATTCGGATATGTGTGTGCGTCGGGTGTTGTGGGGGGGGGGGGGGGCGCGGTTGTTGCTGGGGGGGGCCCACATCCAGATTCCGCATCGGGGCCCGGAGGTTTGTAGCTACGCCACTGTTGCTAGGGCTTCTGCTGGGAGCCCTCTGATTGGCTCCAGGACGTCATCACCTTAGTTACAGTATTTCGGGTCCGGATATCCGTGTATGCGCCCAACTATCTGCAGATAGCTATCCGGATTTGGACCCAACTATCTGGAAACCGAATATGATCCGGATAGGCCTAAAAAGTTCGGATATCCGGGTTACCCGAATATCCAGAATCTGAATGAGCAACCCTGATAAATACAATAAATAAATAATAAATAAACAGGCAACCACAGGGCTATATGAATATACTCACTTGGGCAGCAGTCTTTCATAGTGCAGGCTTGAACTTCCTCAGTGTATCCTTCACACTCGCCCTGACCAATGCACACTCTCTGTCTCCTTTGAACCCCTTCCAGGCATGAGACGGTACATGCACCCCAATTGCTCCACTCAGACCAGGCTGCTTGGCTGGGAGAGATAGAAGAATCATAAGTGTGGGGTCAGAGAAAGATACCCACAAACAAACCGGTAAAGACACTGGCCAACCCATACTAATCAGTAGTGCCTAAAGCAGGCATGGGCAAACTTGGCCCTCCAGCTGTTACGGAACTACAAGTCCCACAATGCATTTGCCTTTATGAGTTATGACTATGGCTGTCAGACTCCTGCAATGCATTGTGGGACTTGTAGTTCCGTAACAGCTGGAGGGCCAAGTTTGCCCATGCCTGGCCTAAAGTGTACCCAAACCCTTGCACAGCCCACAATGAAAGTTCTTTATTTCACGTATTGTTTCTGAAGACATTCATTGCTCTGTTCTTTGTTTGTTTAGCTAGATCAAAGTGTCTTATTAGTTCTTATCAGCAACTGTGAATAGACTGCAGAAGAGCTCTGCCAAGGCAGCTCTGCAAATACAATAAACACTGAAGCTTCACCCTTTGAACGTGCCCTACAAAAGTAAAACTAAGTTAAAACTTCAGGGTGGGGGAGGTTAGGGTTCCCATAAATTGTAATGAAGTTGTTTTTTTCTTTACCATAAAAGTTATAATGCTGTGTTTAATATTTTCGAGCTGAGGAAATTCTGAGTTTAGTTCCACTTTAAAAGTGGCTTGATTGGCAGTCTGGATAGATTTATAGGGCATGTCAGGAATCAGGAGGCGAAGGATATGCTGGGTTAGACCTAGGAACTATTGATAAGCTTCATCCTGGACATGGGCCTAAGTTGAGTGGCTCTTACCACTTGACCAGATTTAGGATTTCTTTCGGGATAGGTCTTGTTGGGCCGCGGAGGTCTGATTGAGGTTTGGAGGGCTGAGACTACTTCTTTACTACTTCTTTTTCCTCCCCTTTTTTCCTTTGTTTCTCTTTTATCTCTTCTCTCTTAGGTACCCAATTATAATCATTATGTTCTTTGTATCAACGGATAATAGAATGACATTGATCTCACTGGGATGGTCTGGTCTGTCTGTACTTTTGAGCACCATGCCTGGTGACACCAAGCAGCAAAGTAAGGTACCATTCATTAAGGTGTTGGACTGTTGTTGGTGCATCATCCTGCCAGCGATGTTCAGATGAAGATGGGCTTCCACATAGGCTCTGAGACATGGATGAACATTTGCCTCTTAAAACAGTTGATTGTGACAGCAGTTTACTGGCACATTTCAGCTTTGAACTTAGTGTGTCACCCTTTCCAGGAGCTGCACCAATGTTACAGTGCAGCTCCAGGAAGAGTGCGGAATTGCTAGAAGCAGTGTCAATTTATGCTCTCTGCTTGTGTTTTTCTGAAGGTGGCCACACATTGTTCAATTTTTATTTTTTAGTGTAAAAACAAAATATATAGATCAATCAAATAGAATTTTTCAGAAAAAGTTTAATTTTACTTGTTTGGGGACAGCACTGTTTATTGCTGTTGTTGTTTTAAAGATATCACACTACCAAAAGTTATGAATAAGAAAAACCTGTACAGCCAATGCAGGCCTGGATTACTGTCTTGGAAAATCCAGTTTATAGTGTATGGTGTAAGGGGATATTGACCTCAGAGTCATGAGATTAAATCACTGGTTGCCCCTTTTGGGGGCTCATCCGGGATGCCACATTATTTCCAGGGGCACCTCAGAAGTATTGGGCTTGAGATGTCAATAGTTATTGGTGGTTCAATACAAGTGGCAATGATATGTTCCGTTGTTACAAGCTCTGTATAAACTTTTTTCTGCTCACCCTACTTACCAACAGGCTTGACAAGGTGAATTAGCATCATTCTTAAAAGCATAATTAGTATTCAAACAGCAATCATTCCCGGACACTCCATCTCCAAGATATCTTGTACATCCACCAGTCACTCTGTCCACATCAGCATAACAGAGAACATTGTCTGACCCTACAAAGAGAAGATTAACAAAAAGAATAATCATTTCTTGTCACAAATGGTGGCATAGTATCAGGGCCGGAGCTACCATAGGAAAAAATGGGCAATTGCCCCAGGGCCCCAGAGCCTGTAGGGGCCCCCAAGGTGTCCCTCCCCATCTTAACTGTTGCTCCCCAGGGACTCTGCAGAGTCTGTTAAGTTGGGAGGTGATTGGGGGAGGGTCAGCAATCAGCTCAGGGGCCCATGATGGAAATTTGGCTGCAACAAAGGGCCTCTAATGACCCTTTTTGGTCGGTTTGTGTCTGTTGGGGGGGCCCCCAGGCTAATTTTGCCCTAGGGCCCAATTGTTACTTGAACCGGCCCTGCCTAGTATTGATGAACGAAGTACTGAAACTTATAACAACCAGCTTTCACTTTGCAGTAGGCAGATCAGTAAAAGGGAAATTCTAATGGACTGCTATGGTCAACTAGGATGAGGCTGGTTTCACACTGTAGTGTAAACCAGTGTTAGGAATGCGGTGCGTCGCTTTTGCCACACCGCATCGCTCCGCCAGAATCAGCCCTTCAGGGAACGGGGTGTTCTCTGCGTTAGTACGCGGTGTTCCCTGTCTGGCCAGCAGCCAAGCAGGAAGTGACGTGCGCTTACGGTCACTTCCTGCTTCAGTGTATGCGAAGGTGCACAGAAGCGTATGATAAAAATACATTTTCGTGCATGCACACCTCGACGTCGCATCGGTAATTGTTTTAAAATCCATCCATTGCCATAGACTATCATGACTTCCAGGCCGACGCAGATCGCTGCAAGTCGACGCAGAAGCCATGCAGTAATGTAGTTTTGAACCTGTGTCAGGGGAGCGGCAAAAACATCACTTCCGTCGCGTAGCGCGGTAACGTCAAAATATGAAGGTCTCCATGTAAAAATGCCGCACCGCCCCTGTGGAAAAGGGCCCTGACTGTTTTTTTTAACCCTACATGCTTGTAGTGTAGGGCCTCTTAAAGTATAAAGCTTTTTCCCGGGGGAAACATTTAAAGGAATACTATAGATTAAAACAACTTTTTTGTCAGTGCTGTATGTTAGGGTACACATTAGGACAAGTACTAGGAGCAATTCCTTCGTCACACAGCTCTCCCTCTCTGTTGTAAAACATGGAAGAAGGAGAAGCAATGATCGGCACTGCAACGTACGTTTTATTCTTCAAAAAGTGAGGCACAGTCCAAATGCATGAATACAAAACAGTAGTGCAGCATACATGGACATACCAATGCTCGGAGGTGTGGTGGTGACGGTGGATGCTGGGCACTGCTTATCTGACAGCCGTTTTGCTCTGTGTCGCGCTTCTACGGAGGCTGGAGGGCAAACTCCCACTGTCCAGGTTTAAATACGCTCTAAGGACGGCATTTGGCGTGTCCACGCCGGCAAATTCCGCCTACTTCCTTTAAGAGCAGCAAATAGCACAGTGGAATGCATATGTGTTCCACCAAGAATTCTGGGTAGTAGCCTCGCCTCCCTCTTACGGCATTCTTTGCAGACCAAACTTACTAGATGGCTGCAAAATGCTAATGCATGCATTGGATGCCAATGGGGGGGTAGGTGCCATCTAGTGGCCAAATAAAATATGACTGGTGATGGAAAAATATATATAGTGCATTTAAATTAAAGCAGGAACTGGAGCAGTAGACGCCACTCTAAGTGGCATAGCGTGCTACAGTGACTACATATTATGCATGGTGCACATAGAAAAGTGTGAATCATGCATACGTAGAAAAATCTATAAAGATATATAAATGCTAAATTCTGTGATACTTTATGCACTACACCATATTAGTCAAAAGTGGCAAAGGTGGGGACTGGGTGCTAACAGACTGGTTTAAAATGATGCATTGGCATCATATATATCTGGAGGGGCTGAGGGGTAGGCAAATGACCTAGATTAGTGTGACCCCCACTGTTTATTCCATCAAATCGCTACATTAGGAAGAGTGAAGCGGGGGAAAAGAAGTTTCTGTTGTAAAATCCTCTGTCAGTTTAAAGGTGCGTACACACTTCAGATTTTCCAAACAACCGGTCGTGTGTACAAACAGTCGTTCAGCTGATAACGCTGGTTTTGACAGAACCGGGGCAAAGGTAACCTTCGGGACCCCCAGGAAACTCAACCTCCAGCCCCCCCCCCCCCCCCCAAACCGGCTGCTGCCCCCCCCCTGTTCTCCCACTCCTCCTGTACAATACCAGAATCCTATCTTACTTGTCTTGGCGGCCGGCACCATGCCCCTGTCTTCTTCCTGCTGCCAGCCTCTTGTGACTGGTACATTTTATGTGTAAGTGTAATGATATGGGCTAACCACAAGAGGCAGGCAGCAAGAGGAAGACCAGGAGCATGAAGGAACGCAACAGCGCACCGGCCACCAGAACAGGTGAGATACCAATACTGCTATTGTGCCCCAAGGAGAACGTAACAGTTAAAGAGACTCTGAAGTGAAAATAAATCTTGCTTCAGAGCTCATAGTTAGCAGGGGCATGTGTGCCCCTGCTAAACCGCCGCTATCCCGCGGCTAAACGGGGGTCCCTTAACCCCCGAAATCCCCTCCATGCAGCCGGGGATCTCTTCCTGATTGAGGCAGGGCTAACCGCCGCAGCCCTGCCCCACGCGCGTCTGTCAGCGCGTATCTCTGCCTCTCCCCCGCCCCTCTCAGTCTTCCTTCACTAAGAGGGGCGGGGGAGAGGCGGCGATGCGCCGCTGATAGACGCGCTGAGAGGCAGGGCTGCAGCCGTTAGCCCTGCCTCTAGGAGCAGCAAAATCTACGACCAACTTGGTCGTTGATTTTGCGGGGGGGGGGGGGGGGGTTGAGGGTGAAAGGACCCCCGTTTAGCCGCGGGATAAACTATGCCCCTGCTAAACTATGCCCCTGCTAACTATGAGCTCTGAAGCGAGAATTATTGTCGCTTCAGTGTCTCTTTAAGGGGGAGGTTGGGGGACTGGCAGCGCTTAGGAGCCCAGGGGTAATTGCCCCACTTGCCTTAATGGAGGCACCAGCCCTGTCTTGTGGCTCACTCCAATGCCATCTGGCCGTCCTGCTACGATGTCCCGTTCCGCCGCGGTGGGCCCCGGTACTCGGCTCAGTGATGTCAGCCGTGGACCTTCTGCACAAGCGCAGAAGGCCCTGGCTGATGTCACCCAGTAAGACTGAGTCCGACTGAGCCACATACCGGGGGTAGATTGTGGCTGCACGGAGGATTCCAGAAGGACTGCGGAAGGATTGCGAGGGACACAGCCATGCTTATGAGGCTGGAGGAAGCCCCGGGTAAGTAAAAAACGGAAGCTTTATTCTACTCTGGGTCACTTTAAGTTACCTTCTGGCCTCTTAAAGAGGAACTTTACTGTATATAACATAATGAATACAATTGTCTTCATTTTTTTTATAATATTTCTTTATGAATTATTTAGTCAGTTTGCACATTGTAAAATCTTCCCTTACCCTGATTTACATGGCAACATCTTTAGTGCTGGCAGGTGCATTGCTATGGAATGTTTGTATAAAATAAAACCTGGTCTCCCAGAGTGCACTGGGAGATGAATTCTGCATAATAAACAGCCTAGGCTCTGACATCACTGGGAGGGCAGAGTAACATAACAATATACAACAATATATAGATATAGAAAGTGTTTCTGATGTAGAAACCAGGACTTTTATCGTAAAAGTGGGTATCCTGAATAATTCATTGCATTCTACTATACGTCACTACAGTGTCCCTTTAACCACTTGAGGACCACAGTGCTAAACTCCCCAAAAGACCAGGCTGTTTTTTTCTGTAATTGGCCACTGCAGCTTTAAGGCCAAGCTGCAGGGCCACACAACACAGCAGAGCTCTCTGCTGGTGGGGTCTGATCGCCCCCCCAGTGTTTATTTTTTTTATCAATATTTATGTTTTGTTTTTTTCTACTATTTCTTTTTTTTTTTAAACCCTCCCAGTCCACCCCCCAATCCTGGCGATCAGCTGTCATAGGCTTCTGCCTATGAGGGGCGATCGCTCTCTTGTCCCCCAGGGGGATAGCCGTGTCACACGGCTGTCCTCAGTGCAGCGCTGCTGCTGATCGCAGCTTTGTACATGTAATTAGACTGAAGAGGGGGCAGAGCTCCACCCCCGAGCAGGAGATGCGCGCGCATCCTGCGCGCGATCTCCTGAAAACTGCAGCCCCAGGACTTGACGCCAATCGGCGTTAGGCGGTCCTGGGGCTGCTGCCGTGGCCACGCCCATGGGCGTGGAGTGGTCTTAAGGTGGTTAAAGTGTATTTCCAGCTATAGGAATCTGAGTTTATTGCCTTCTGTGTGGCCAGGCTACTGTCCAATATCCCACTGAAAGTCGGCATTTTCTAAATACTTTGAGAATACACATAAAGGGGATTTGTCCTCATTCAATTTTCAAGGGGTGGAACGGGTTAGTTGTCCAACTAGAGGGGGTGACATTCAGAGGTTATTATTGAAACGCGAGGCCTACTGGATTCACAGAATGGGCACCCGCGCTGCTCACGATTTAAATACACGGTGGGATTTAAATCTGGTATATGTATACTGATACAATCTAAATTGGTTTATGCTTTAGTTGTTGCATATTTCTGCCAGTACCTCATGCCACCCTATTGCTCTCCTACTTCTTGCATATCTGCTACTTTTGTCAGATTCCTTTTTCATAACCTTTTTCTAGTGGTGACTTTTTTAACATTACTTTTATGCATTTATTGATGTTCTTATTGAATAATTTTGTATAATGAATGGATGCTTATATGTAACTTAATTGTATGTAATGTTCCTTTAAGGAGTTGTCTGAAGTGTAGGGTGGAATCTTTTCTCCTCCCACCTACATAAAGCTTTCCCCTTAAACAGACTCTGAAGCAAATTTTTTTCTGCTATATTTACCTTTAAATTCGCTTCCCAAGTCCCACCAGCGCTCAACCGCCGCATCCCGGTGAAAAACGAGGGCTGCAGACCCCCCAAAACCCCGGGCAAACATCCACGACCAACTTGGTCGTGGATTGTGCTGCCCTGAGAGGCTGAGCTATTCGCTGTAGCTCTGCCTCTCCTGCCGTCAATTGCCGCGCGGATCGCCGCCCCTTTCTGTGAAGAAAGAGAGAGAGGGGCGGGGAAAGGCGGCGATCCGCCGCGATTGACATTAGAAGAGGCAGAGCTGCAGCAGAGAGCTCTGCCCCTTCCAGGAAGTGCCATCCTTAGACCCCCCCCGGGGATTTGGGGGGTCTGCAGCCCTCGTTTTTCCCTCGAAAATGCGGCAGTTTAGTGCTGGTGAGAGTTCTGAAGCGAATGCTAAGGTAAATTTTGCAATTTTTTTCACTTCAGACTCTCTTTAACAGGCTCACTTTAACTATGACCAGGGGCGCCTCTAGGCATAGGCAGTACAGGCCATTGCCTGGAGTGCCATTGGTCCTGGGGGGTGCCATGTTGCAGAATTAAGCCCCGCCCCCAAATTAAGCCCCACCCAAGATTAAGCCACACTCCTGTGGCTGTTCTATTACTTGCTTCTGCTGAATCTACTTGGCGTAAGTTGCAGGCAGCTGACACCTCTGTGCCTTGTGCATCCTTCTTTCCTCCTTCTGTGCCCTTTGTGCCTCCTTATGTCCCCTTTGCCTTTATTTGTCCCCTTGTGCTACCTCTGCCCCCTGTGCCTCCTTCAGTCCCACTCTGCCTCCTCCTGTCCTCCTGTGCCTCCTTCTGTATCCCTTTGTGCCTCCTTCGGCCTCCATGTGCCTCTTCAGTCCCCATGTGCCACCTCTGTCCCCTGCGCCTTCCTCTGTCCCCATGTGCCTCTTTTAGTCCCCCTGTGACTCCTTCTGTCCCCCTTTGTGCCTCCTTCTGACCCATTGTAGAGGGTGCCAGGCTGACCAGGCGGGCATGAGTGCTGTGAAGGGGGGACCGTGATCACCCCCTGCCAGATGTTGTGTCCCCAGGTGGTGAACAGGCTTGTGGCGTCAAATAGTCAGTTCACTGGCCCACAGCCCGTAAGCTCACTTCTGCAGCCTTACATTACGTGTATTTTCTGGTGAAACACTGCCCGCATTGCGTATTTTCTGATGAAACGCAGCCGCATTATGATTATTTCCTGGTAAACCGTTGCCGCATTACGATTATTTTCATGGGAGGGCGCCATGGGGTGGGGGAGGCGCTACAGATTTTCTCGCCTGGAGTGACAACATGGCTAGAGGTGCCCCTGATGACTATGACTGAGGGCAGATTGTAAGGCCGACACTCGTCAGTTTTGTGGTTTTATTGCACGATGTCTTGTGGATCCTTTTCGCTTGTTCATGTGGATTGGCCTGGCCTACCAGATCCTGCACTGACTGGAATGATCAATATGGGGTTGAGCGTATATGAACTTTTTCCTCCCCAATATCCCACTATTATTAGATCAGTATAGCATTTATTTTGACGCACACATTTCTGTTTGAGTGCCCTCTCTCTCCCTGTCTAAACAATTCTCTTTAAGTTAAATACCTATTTTCAGTAAACAATATAGATTATTTTTGTTGACAGCTTAGGTTTGACCGCTGCACAGACACACTGCTGGGCAATTTGATGAACAGCCTGTTCTGTGGGGAAGAGAAGGGAGGAGGTCAAGTGGGAAGAAATAACAATAGAAGAGCCATTGGGTCTAATGCACGAAGCTGCATTAATACTGCTGTGTGCAGACAGCGCACATGCAGACAGCGCACATGCCAATATTACTACACTGCTGTACCGCCGGTTACGCTATTAGCGGGACCCCTGGTACTTGAGTAACGCAAGTGTTGCTACAGTAACGAACATGATAGGCAGCCAGGACTAGGTCAGGAATAAAACTGTGTGAACGAGCCCTTATTTTATTTTCAGATTTCTATCTACCTGTCAACAATGTCTTGCAGTAGTCAGTCGCTTTGAGAAAGCCCCGTGGGCAGGGCGAAACACGTCAGCGGGGGGGGGGGGGGGGGGGTGGACCACCATACTGAGCATTCACGTGATCCAGGAAGCAAGTTATCGTTAGTGATGAACATCCGGATAATTTATGCAGATGAGTGAGGGGGGGAGGGGGGTTTAAACTTACCCAGCATGTGTCTTCTTTCATCCGTCCCATGGCGTCTCCCATGATGCATTCCAAGCCGTGTCACGTGACTAATATGCTTCCTCCTTCAACGTGAAAGGAGGAAGTGTTTGGAGCGCAGCTTGGAACGCAGCAAGCGAGGCGCCGTGGGACAGATGAAAGAAGACACATGCTGGGTAAGTTTGACCCTTCCCCTCACCCACCCACTCAGCTGCATTAATTATCCAGATAAAATCTGAATGAAGCCCATTCAGATTTCATCCAGATTTAATCAGGAGCTCATTACTAGATATTGCATGCCAACCCACAGAGTCCGGCCAAGTGTCAGGAAAACGAGCGGAGCGCGGATGGAGCAGAATCCTCTCCGCAGCTCAAGGGAGCAGTGGTGTAGCAATAGGGGTTGCAGAGGTTGTGACCGCACCGGGGCCCTTGGGCCAGAGTGGCCCCGTAGAGCCCTCCCTTAACTGCAGCATTAGCTGTTTTTTGGTCCTGTACTGCTAAGAATCACTTCTATAGAGGCTTTGAATAGTAGCAATCATTAACAAGCTGTTCCCTATTCCCTTCTTGCACCTCTAATACTTTGTCCTTGGCAAGTTGTAGCGGGGGCCCAATATATAACGTGCACTGGGGCCCATAGCTCCCTAACTACGCCAATGCAAGGGAGTGACACGCTGGGAGGTCTGGCGAGGTTGGCTACGCTGGAGACCAGCATTCATAGGGCGGAATATTGCAATCGCAGGGCCCTGCGTGTGATGTGTTGGTGTGGGCCCTCAGTGTGCGTTGGTGGTGGGGCCACATATGACCAATCTGAATTGACAGATATGCCATTTTTTGCATAAACTATTAGCTGGGCGATTTGGCTTAACCTGTGACAGAAGGTGGTCAGTGCTGAAACTGATTAGCACTCACTGTGGCGAGCCATGGTTTCATCCTTTTATGGAGGTCCTTTGTACGGAGCTGGGAAAAAAGGGCGCAGGCAGCTAGTGGACAAAAAGGGCGCCGCCATTCACTCCCATAATAAATAACGTTTAATGGGCGCAGAGCAGGAAAAAAGGGCGCCGGAACTAAATAAAGTTTACAAACGGCGCCCGGAGATATTTAATGATTTATAACTGAGCTTGTGGTGATTTACGTTTATAAAATGCACCCGTGCCGAATAACGTTTATAAAAATATTAAACATATTTATCCTATTTAACTAATTAAAACATTATTTAAAGATTTATCCCTTACTGTTTTTAAAACATTCACAAAATAAAGCGATCAGTACGTAATGTAAATTGCAATATATTTTTTGGAGTCACAATTTGTAAAACATTATTATCCACATAATAAAGCGATGACTAAGGGGGGTGGTTAGGGTTAGGCATCACCAGGGGGGTCTTAGGTTTAGGCACCACCAGGGGAGTCTTAGGTTTAGGCACCACCAGAGGAGTCTTAGGTTTAGGCACCACCAGGGGAGTCTTAGGTTTAGGCACCACCAGGGGAGTCTTAGGTTTAGGCACCACCAGGGGAGTCTTAGGTTTAGGCACCAGCAGAGGAGTCTTAGGTTTAGGCACCACCAGGGGGGTCTTAGGTTTAGGCACCACCAGGGGAGTCTTAGGTTTAGGCACCACCAGGGGGGTCTTAGGTTTAGGCACCACCAGGGGGGTCTTAGGTTTAGGCACCACCAGGGGGGTCTTAGGTTTAGGCACCACCAGGGGGGTCTTAGGTTTAGGCACCACCAGGGGGGTCTTAGGTTTAGGCACCACCAGGGGCGTCTAGGGGTTAGGGATAGGTACAGGGAGGGTTCTGTGTGAGAGTAGGGTTAGGTATAGTAACATTACAATATAAATCACCAGGGGAGTGGTTAGGGTTAGGCACCACCAGGGGGGTCTTAGGTTTAGGCTCCACCAGGAGGGTCTTAGGTTTAGGCAGCACCAGGGGGGTCTTAGGTTTAGGCACCACCAGGGGGGTCTAGGGGGTTAGGGATAGGTACAGGGAGGGTTCTGTGTAAGAGTAGGCTTAGGTATAGTTTTACTACAATTTTAGTAATAATTACTAATGTTTTACAACACTTATTACGAACGTAGTTATATTTATATCATCGTTATAAAGAATATTTTCAGATTTTATTATAAGAACAAACCATAAATGAAGGTTATTCACAATAATATACAATTATAACAATTAATCATATATTATCGTTATTTTAATAAACGTAATTATAAGTTTCATTTTGAAACAGGGAAGATTAAAGTTTTCACAATTGCCGATTTCATAAACATTATTTAATTATTTATAAATTTGTTAAACATTATTTGTAAACGAAATATAGCACACTATTTTTATAAACGCTATTAATGATTAATTGTTAATTAGCGTTTACACCCCGCGCCCTTTTTGTCCGGGCGCCCTTTGTACCTACTTTTGTCACACAATAAAATTGAAGTCTTTGGGCTCGATTCACAAAGCGGTGCTAACCCAGTTAGCATGCCTAAAAGACTTTAGGCATGATAACCATTGCACCATGCTGGTGAAAAGCCAGTTTAGGCGTGATAAGTTTAGGTGTGATAAGTTTAGGTGTGATAAGTTTAGGCATGCTAAGTTTAGATAAGTTTAGATCGCTTGCAAAGTCCCGCACGCAAAGCAGCGCCATTAAACTTTATACAAAGTGCACCAGTCTTTGCTAGCGTAAAACTTTTGATCAGCTGTGCACTGCGGTGCTAACGCAGTTGGCGCTTAAACTTAGCATGCCTAAACTTATCACACCTAAACTTATCATGCCTAAACTTATCACACCTAGGGCTCGATTCACAAAGCGGTGCTAACCCAGTTAGAGACTTTAGGCATGATAACCATTGCACCACTCTGGTGAAAAGCCAGTTTAGGCGTGATAAGTTTAGGCATGATGGGCTCGATTCACCAAGCGGTGCAAAGTGTTAGCACCGTGGTGAAAAGGCCCTCTTCACGCCTAAAGTCACTTTAGGCATGATAAGAAGGGCTTCGCGCGAAGTTTCCGCGCGTAAAGTTTTGCGCGCGCTCCCGCGTGCGTGCGCGCGAAGCGCCCCGCACTTCGCGCGATGCGCCCATTAAACCCTATGGGACTTTGCGCGCGCGCCTGTGCGGGTGCGCGCGCAAAACTTTGCGCGCGATAACTTCGCGCGAAGTGCAGGCAAAAACGGTGCTAACTCAGTGGTGAAGAGGTCATCACGCCTAAAGTCCTTTAGGCGTGATAACTGGGTTAGCACCGCTTGGTGAATCGAGCCCGATAAGTTTAGATAAGTTTAGATCGCTTGCAAAGTCCCGCACACAAAGCAGCGCCATTAAACTTTATACGAAATGCACCAGTCTTTGCTAGCGTAAAACTTTTGATCAGCTGTGCACTGCGGTGCTAACGCAGTTGGCGCTTAAACTTATCACACCTAAACTTATCATGCCTAAACTGAGTTTAGGCATGATAAAGGGCTTTTCACCAGCGTGCTAACTGTTAGCACCGCTTTGTGAATCAAGCCCTTTTTCTATGTACTTGCAGCAGTACTGGTTACATTTTGTGGATGCCGTATGTCTTGCAGTAGTTATTTACTACTTGTCACTTATTACAAAGTTAACTATAATTTTGCCCGTGTGAAATTATATGTAGGGTCGCGCTGCCTCCAATGCACAGGTGATTATACAAATATGATCCACAAATAGTCACTGTTCCTATCAGACCTTACTGCAGTCCACTTGCATAAAGCTCACGGCTTGTTGATATTACCAGTGCAATCCTATATATCTCCAAAGCACCATATACTGTTCATGGGACCGCTGGTACAGAGTTCCAGAATGTCAATATAAACCATAGTATTGAGCTGCGCTCTCCATACTCCCTAGAAGACAAAATTTATTCACATAGCGTAATTCTGTAATCCGGCTCGTTGTTTCGCAAGCAGTGACGTCAGCGCGTCTGACGTCACTGCTTGCGAAACAACGAGCCGGCAATTACAAACGAGTGCAAGGAGCGTGGGTGACAATCCGGGCAGAGGGAGAGAGATAGAGGGATACGGGACGCCGCATTTCCCCTTACTGATGCCAGGACAGACCCCGCTGATGAGAGAGTCATTTTGATGTGCGAACTTTACAAGAACGCAGACGTGAGTGCGCATTCATTGCGCGGGTTGTTTCTAATTTAATAACATAATACGCTATGATGGTTTTTATGTTTTATGTATCTTTTATGGAGTTTTATCTGGATTATCTGAAGTATTAAAGAATATTGAAGATTTTGGGCCTGATTCACAAAGCGGTGCTAACAGTTAGCACACTGGTGAAAAGCCCTTTATCACGCCTAAACTCAGTTTAGGCATGATAAGTTTAGGTGTGATAAGTTTAGGCATGATAAGTTTAGGTGTGATAAGTTTAGGCATGATGGGCCTGATTCACAAAGCGGTGATAACTCAAGTATCACGCCTAAAAGACTTTAGGCATGATAACCTTTGCACCACACTGGTGAAAAGCCAGTTTAGGCGTGATAAGTTTAGGTGTGATAAGTTTAGGTGTGATAAGTTTAGGCATGCTAAGTTTAGATAAGTGTAGATAGCGCGCAAAGTCCCGCACGCAAAGCAGCGCCATTAAACTCTATGCGAAGTGCACCAGACTTTGCTAGCGCAAAACTTTTGATCAGCTGTGCACTGCGGTGCTAACGCAGTTGGTGCTTAAACTTATCGGGCCTGATTCACAAAGCGGTGCTAACAGTTAGCACCCTGGTGAAAAGCCCTTTATAACTCAGTTTAGGCATGATGGGCTTGATTCACCAAGCGGTGCAAAGTGTTTGCACGCTGGTGAAAAGGCCCTTATCATGCCTAAACTCACTTTAGGCATGATAAGAAGAAACTCGCGCGAAGTTACCGCGCGCAGCACCCGACGCTTCGCGCGAAGCTCCCATTAAGCCCTATGGGACGTTTCTCGTTTCTCACTATCACTGAGTGCTGTGTGAATTAAGGATTACAGAATTACGCTATGTGGATAAATGTTGTCTTCTAGGGAGTATGGAGAGCGCAGCTCAATACTATGGTTTATAATTTTGCCCGTGGTGCCCAAACATTTTCATACACCTATTTTTCTGTCTACAGCATACATGTCAAACTCTGGCCCACGGGTATAGTACTGTTTCTTATCTAGGCCTATATTTAAAGAGGAACCCCCAGTGAAAATAATGTAATTAAAAAAAGTGCTTCCATTTTACAATAATGATGTATAAATGCTTTAAGTCAGCGTTTGCCCATTGTAAAATCTTTCCACTCCCTGATTTACATTCTGACATTTATCACATGGTGACATTTTTTTACTGCTGGCAGGTGAGGTCACTGGAATGGATGTTGCTTGCTTTTTTTGGCAGTTGGAAACAGCTATTTTTCACAATGCAACGAGGTTCACAGACAGTCCTGACATCACACTGCGGGTGGGTTTTTACCACAATATTAGCCATACAGACCCCCCGCCCCTTCAGGCCCCCCTCCCCCCCCCCCTCCCCCGATGATGCATTTGAGAAAAGGTAAGGATTTCTCTAGGGACAGAGGGTATCAGCTACTGATTGGGATGAAGTTCAATTACTGGTTACAGTTTCATTGATTCTTAAGCAACCAGAACTACACTCTCCATTGATGTCGTATAATGGGGGGGGGGGGGGGGGGTTACTCCAGGGGCGCCTCTAGGCATAGGCAGTAGAGGCCATTGCCTGGAGTGCCATTGGTCCTGGGGGGCGCCATGTTGCAGAATTAAGCCCCACCCCCAAATTAAGCCACACCCCTGTGGCTGTTCTATTACTTGCTTCTGTTGAATCTACTTGGCGTAAGTTGCAGGCAGCTGACACCTCTGTGCCTTGTGCAACCTTCTTTCCTCCTTTGTTCCATCTTGGCCTCCTTCTGTGCCCTTTGTGCCTCCTTATGTCCCCTTTGCCTTTATTTGTCCCCTTGTGCTACCTCTGCCCCCCTGTTCCTCCTTTAGTCCCACTCTGCCTCCTTCTGTCCTCCTGTGCCTCCTTCTGTTTCCCTTTGTGACTCCTTCTGTCCCCATGTGCCTCCTTCTGTCCCCATGTGCCTCCTTCTGTCCCCATGTGCCTCCTTCTGTCCCCCTGTGACTCCTTCTGTCCCCCTTTGTGCCTCCTTCTGACCCATTGTAGGGTTCCAGGCCGACCAGGCATGAGTGCTGTGCAGGGAGGACCGTGGTCAACCCCCGCCAGATGTTGTGTCCCCAGATGGTGAACAGGCTTGCGGCGTCAAATAGACTCTGCATCAGTTCACTGGCCCACAGCCCGTAAGCTCACTTCTGCAGCTTTACATTACGTGTATTTTCTGGTGAAACACTGCCCGCATTGCGAATTTTCTGATGAAACCCTGCCGCATTATGATTATTTTCATGAAAGGGCGCCATGGGGGTGGGGGGGAGGGGCACCACAGATTTTCTCGCCTGGAGTGACAACATGGCTAGAGGCGCCCCTGGGTTACTCTATCTATCTACAGTATCTATCTCTCTCTCTCCCCATCTTCTGCATTTCTACACCCCTCCTCTTGCCCATGAATGCCTCCATCTCTACTGAGCCTTGTTTACCCAACCCTCATGTATTATCCTAACCTCCATATCAAGTGTTCCGGACATCCCCTCTACCACTACGTATCATCTATATGCCCCCCACCACCACCACCACCACACACACTGTCGCCTCTACTGAACCTTGTTTGCCCAGCCTTCATCTACTCTCCACTACCCCACCCTCTATACTACCACTCCACTTACTTCTGCTCCTTTGCCGGTCTTACTTACCCAGCTGCCCTTCATCCCTACATTCTTTGTCCAATCCCTTTGCTATAATCCTGGCGTCTGACAAATCCACTGTCTACTATCTGACCTGTGCTTTGCTCTACAGGGCCGGACCTACCATGAAGCTACCTGAATCATGTGATTCAGGCGGCAAAATCTAGGGGGCGGCATTTGGACAAACAGTTTGGGCCACCTGGCACCTGCCTCCTCTTCGCTCTCCCACCCTCCTTCCTGGCACACACTACCATCCTCATAGACACATCCCCTAATCCCCATCCTCATTCTACCGGTGGCACCTGCCTCCTGTCCGCTCTCCCGCCTGCCTTACTGGCACACACTACCCTCCTCATCCTCGCATCCCTGAATCCCCATTCTCATTCAACCGGTGGCATCTGCCGCCCTTCTCCATGACATCAAAAGCAGGTGAGGTGTCGATATATGCCTCTTATCATGGCATGTTGTACCATGGCACTGTCATTGGGCCAATCACTGCACTCAATCAGTAGCAGTGACATCTGATAGATCACTGTTACTGATTGACTGCAGTGATTGGCCCAATGACAGTTTCTGGAGGGGGGGAATCCTTCAAAGTATGCTTTTTGGCAGTAGAAAGGCTGGTGCCCTACATATTTACCAACCTGTAAAAATGCAGCCCTAGAATGACTGACCTGCAGAGGTTTGTAGGGTGAGCACCAGTATCCCAGATGTGATCAGGAGGAGCTGTGTGCCAGGTGCCATGTTGCTTGTGTTCTCTTTATCTCCTTGTAAAAGAAATAGGCTTATGTCCTCCTGTGGTCTCCTTGCAAGGTTTGTGCAATAGAAGAGCCAGCTTACAGTTTGTGTAGGCTTCCTCTGCAAGCAGTTCCTTATTTTATCTCCTGGAGATGCCTTTCCAGTGCTGAGAGAGGAGAAGAGGTGGGGATTTTGGCAATATATTTATTGTGGACTTGATAACCATCACAGGATTGTGAAAATGACTGACTTTTTTTCTGGCTTCCCTGCTAATACGATGCAGATGGTGGCGTAATGTGAAGGTTCTAGTCAGTTACAGGAGCAAGACTTAGAGCGGACCTTAACTCAGAATTTCCTCTCTGCTCTACAAGATGCACAACAGCATAATACCCTTTAAAGAAAAACATGTATTTGTTACAGCTGATACAAATCCTGCAATAAATCTGTAGTGTGTCTACTTCCTGCTTTTATGGAAGCAGATATAGGGTTAACATTATTTGTTTACAAATTAGCTGCTCCACCAAGTCAGCCAGCTGACACAGCTGAGAGATCACATTACACTTGTGATTTCTCACAGATGAGGAGGACAGGCCAAACCCTCTAAATACTCTGTTTTCCTTCTGTCATGTGCAAGAGTTCAGGTCTACTTTAACCATTTATGCCGCCTGGACGTGATTGTCACGTCCAGGCGGCTGCTGTAGGGCTGCTGTGCGCTCCCGTGCCCCCCCCCCTCCCCTCCCGTTAGCCTGGAGATCAATGAATGGAAACATAGTTCCCATTCATTGATCTAAGTCCCCGGTAGAAAGACTGACGGTTTCTTGTGAGAAACCGCCATCTTTCTAACAAAAAAAAAAAGTTTCTCTGTCCTCCTTATGCTTCCTGGAAGCGAGCACTTCACTTCCAGGGCTTAAAAAAATCTCACTGTGGCCATCTTGTGGCCAAATAGTAAAACTGCATCTACATAAATGTTTTAATAACCCACATCTAAAATTACCCAAATAAAATTTTTAATGAAAAAAAAAATTACAGCTAAAAAACAAAAACAAAACATAAATAGTTACCTAAGGGTCTGAACTTTTTTAATATGCATATGAAGAGGGAATATTATGAACATGTTTAAATTATAAGCTTATAAATAGTGATCGATGAAAAACTGAAAAAATGCACCTTTATTTTCAAACAAAATATTGGCACCATACATTGTGATGGGGACATAATTTAAATGGTGTAATAACCGGGAAAAATGGGCAAACAAAACACATAGGTTTTAATTATGGTAGCATGTAGTATTTTAAAGCTATAATGGCTGAACAATAATGATTCTTTTCCATTTTTTTCTTAATATTCCTGTTAAAATGCATTTAGAAAAAAATTTACCACCCAAAGAAAGCCTAATTGGTGGCGGAAAAAACAAGATGTAGTGATAAAGTTATTGGCGAGTAAATGGGAGGTGACAATTGCTCTGATGCAGAAGGTGAAAAATACCCGTGGGCTGAAATGGTTAAAGTGTTCAGACGGTTATAGAAAGGAAGAAAATGTGAAAACTAATCAAAATGTTCAGAAGACTAAGAAAGGTAATAATAAAGACATATTTCACAATATTATTATGTAGTAATTAAAAATTGTTAATAATATACTAATGGTTTTGAGCTGATACAAATGTTGTTAATTTCATGCAGCTTGGACTTGCTCTTTACTTGTCAGCACAATGAGAAACAATGCTGTCTGTATCACATCTTTCATTCATTTTCCCTGCACTGCAATAATCTATCAAATACCAAATGAAATACCACACGATTCCTTATAATACGTAAATAAATACCTCATAAGGTAAAAATCTTTGTGAATTGCAGTGTTGCTTGCGAATTTTTGCCATCACAATTGCTATTTTTGCTTTCAAGAAATTTTAGTGAAAATGCTAAAAATCATTATTTTAACCACTTTCCCCACCACTACAGTATATCTACGTCAGCTGTGGCACTCTCCAAGCCACAGCCACGTAGATATACTGACCTGCCTTAAGCCCTTTTGTGCAGGGACAGGTGCGCTTCAGAGCGCACCCCCCCGGCACTGTCGGTTGCCTTACTAATTGGCAAAAGGGAACATGTTCCCTTGTAGCCAATTAGTGACCCCCCCGCGGATGAACGATCACCGCTGTAACAAACAGCGTGATCCTTCATCTCCCCCTCCTCCGTGCACAGATGCTAAAAAAATGTAAATAAAGCCGCCTCTCTCACCTTACCTCGTTCCAGCGATGAGCCTGCAGCCTGAGCATCCGATCCCAGCTCTGAACTCAGCCGCGTATTGCCGGTGACCCGGGTCCCGGCTTGATGACGTCATCAAGCCGGGACCCGGGTCACCGGCAATACGCGACTGAGATCAGAGCTGGGATCGGATGCTCAGGCTGCAGGCTCATCGCTGGAACGAGGTAAGGTGAGAGAGGCGGCTTTATTTACATTTTTTTAGCATCTGTGCACGGAGGGGCTGCCTAATGGGGGGGGGGGGGTCATACATCTGGCTACCCACACTGGGGGGGGGGGGAGGGGGGGGTTGGGGGTGCAAAAAACTGCCAGGCATCTGGGTAACTGGGGGGGATGACATCTGACAATGGGGGATCATTTGATTATCTGGGGGAGGGGGTAACCTAATACTGGGGGCACATCTGGCTATAATTGGTGGGGGGGGGCAATTCTGGGGGTACATATGGCTATAAAGGGGGAAATTTTATCCGGGGGACACAACTGCCTATAATGAGGGGTGCCAATCCTGGCGGCGTTACTGTCTCTCTGTACTGGGGGGTGGTAGATACATGGGACACATCTGACTATACTGGGGTGCCGATATTGGGGTCACATCTGGCTAAACTGGGAAGGTTGGGCTGATACTCGGGGCACATCTGACTATATTAGGGGGGACATTAACTGGTGGAATGGTTTTATAAACTGTGGTACTTTTTATTTTTAAACTGGAATTGTTAAAAACTGAGAAATAATGCATTTTTTTAATTTTTGTTCCCTTTTTTCAATTAAAATGCCTAGAAAACAAAATTGTTCTTGGGACTAAATACCCCCCATTGAAAGCCTGGTTTGTCTTGAAAAAAACGATATATAGATCATTTAGGTGTAGTGAGTAGGGATAAAGTTATTGCTGATTGAATAGGGACACCGCTAAAGCGTCAAAACTGCTCTGGTCAATAAGGGGAAAACAAGGTCTGGATGCGAAGTGGTTAAAGCAGAAATTCGATATTTGTACCGCAAAAAAAAAAAAAAACAATCATAAAAAGCGTGACAACACAGAAAAATGGTATTTTCACGCAGTCATTTTCACAGTGAAAATGCAAATAATACAGTGAAAATTTGTGTAGAGCTCGATAAATACTGTAATTTTTGGACTATTAGACTCACTTTTTCGCCCCAAAGGTGGGGGGGAAAAGTAACTGCATCTTATAGTCCAAATATAGGGAGTTCCTGACTTGTGAACACCTGCCAATACGACCCTCCAACCCAACGCAATGTTGGGGACCCCCTGAACTGGGTCCATGCAGAGGAGGACACAGGAGGACAAACAGAGGACACAGGGGGACACAAAGGGGCATAGAGGAGGACACATGGGGACACAGGAGGACACAAGGGGACAGAGGCAGACCCATGGGGGACACAGGAGGACACAAGTAGAACAGAAGCAGACACATGGGTGGCACAGGAGGACACAAGGGGGACAGAGGAGGACACAGGGAGACACAAGAGGTACAAAGGGGCATGAGGTACAAAGGGGGCATAATCCACAAGTTGCCCCTTCACCATGGATGCACCAGGTTTGATATTTTCTCCCCTGGTTTTTGTCCTCTAAACCCAGGTGTGCCTTATGGTCAGGAGAGTCTTATAGTCCGGAATATACGGTAACAAGAAAAATTTTCATTGGAATTTTTGCTCGAAAATCAAATTTAACATAATTTTCGCCAAAATGAATGTGAAAAGAATATTTGGTGAATTTATTTAAAATATTTTTGGTAAATTACCAAATTATTACCGCATGTATGAAAATCTTAGTGGGTTCAGAAGAAAGTCTAAAACACAGAATATGGTATTTTACTGACCCTTTATTTTTTAATGAACGTGTCTTGTGAATTGAAGCCAATTTTGTAAATTCACTACAAAAACGTAAAATATCCGGTTTAAAGTACATGTAGTCAACTCACTTACGAACAACACGCTGATATCAACGGCCTGAAAATTCGAAATTTGATTCTGTGGGAACAAGTGATTTTTTTTATTCAAAAAGACCTTGTAGTTTTTGAGAAAATGAATTTTAAAAAAATTCAAAGAAAAAAAATCGATAAAATGACATTGTGCTGCAGTACACTGAAGACACAAGGGAACTGAGGTGACACAGTGAGGGGAAGGAGCGGCATCGCTGGTTCTAGACTTTTTGCTGCCTGAGGTAAACTTGTGAGAATGCCCCCCCCCCCCCCCTCCCCAATTGGAATGATCGTACAGCACCCGACAATTTGCACCGCACGTTATAGCTGTGGTGAGCCCTCCAAAAAACACTCTCAGTATAGGTAGGTTGCCAGGTATAGGTGCCACCAGTATTGGTAGCTAGGTACAGTTGCCCCCAGTATAGGTTGGCCAGGCACTCTCTTCACTTCCTGTTTCTACCTGGTGAGGAAGTCGACTCACTTGGCATCGTGGGCAGACATGGGCCTGCAGAGGGGGGCACTGAAGGCACAGGGCATAGGGTAGGCAGAGGGAACAGAGGGAGACACTGGAGGCACAGGGGAATAGAGGTGGGCACTGGAGGTACGGGAGAACAGCATAGCTCCCAACTGTCTCTGTTTTGGAGGGAGAGTCCCTCTTTGGGAACACAGTCCCTCTCTTCCTCTTTGCTCCTCAATCACCCCTCTTTTAGGACTGATGTACAGATCTGTGCATATACTGTATACAGGGCAGTTTCTAGGCTAAATTTCACCCAGTTCGAGAGTCATAAAAAAACGCCCCCCCCCCCCCCCCCCCCCCCCAAATCAAAGCTGCTAAGTGAAATCATGTCGAAAGGCTTCTTGAAACCAACTCACCATTTTTATTTATTTTTTTTATTTTATTTCACTACCCCTCTTCCATGGGCTTGCTCCTGGCTGGCTTTGGCTGCCTGCGAGTCTGCTAGTCTCTGGACTGACTCAGGCTGAGAGGCTCTGCGAGTGCGACGCAGTCACACACTGCGTATTTATGGCTGCATGCGGCCACCCTACTCTTGCTCGCTGTCGTCGGCTCCTCCCCCAGCCCAAGCGTGAGGTGGGCTGCCTGTATCTTTCCCGTTGCGCCGCGCAGCCTGCCAGTGTTGCCAACCTTTCACGTTATTTTTTATTGACAAATACCTAAAAAATTACTGACAAAAGATTTTTACTGCCAAAATTTCTCCACTAAATGCACATAAGAGACAGCGTTTCACCAGTAAATGCACATAAGAGACCGCTTTTCACCAGTAAATGCACATAAGAGACCGCTTTTCACCAGTACATGCACATAAGAGACCGCTTTTCACCAGTAAATGCACATAAGAGACCGCTTTTCACCAGTAAATGCACATAAGAGACAGCTTTTCACCAGTAAATGCACTTAACAAGAGACTGCTTTTCACCAGTAAATGCACTTAACAAGAGACCGCTTTTCACCAGTAAATGCACTTAACAAGAGACCGCTTTTCACCAGTAAATGCACATAATGACAAACAGCCAGTGTCCCCAGTATATGTAGCCAGGGATATATGTGCCCAGTATATGTAGCCAGAGGTATATGTGCCCAGTATATGGAGCCACGGGGTATATGTGCCCAGTATATGGAGCCAGAGAGTATATGTGCCCAGTATATGGAGCCAGGGAGTATATGTTCCCAGTATATGGAGCCAGGGGGTATATGTGCCCAGTATATGGAGCCAGAGGTATATGTGCCCAGTATATGGAGCCAGAGGTATATGTGCCCAGTATATGGCGCCAGGGGGTATATGTGCCCAGTATATGGAGCCAGGGGGTATATGTGCCCATTATATGGAGCCAGGGGGTATATGTGCCCAGTATATGGAGCCTAGGGGGTATATGTGCCCAGTATATGGAGCCAGGGGGTATATGTGCCCAGTATATGGAGCCAGGGGGTATATGTGCCCAGTATATGGAGCCAGAGGTATATGTGCCCAGTATATGGAGCCAGGGGTATATGTGCCCAGTATATGGAGCCAGGGGTATATGTGCCCAGTATATGGAGCCAGGGGGTATATGTGCCCAGTATATGGCGCCAGGGGGTATATGTGCCCAGTATATGGAGCCAGAGGTATATGTGCCCAGTATATGGAGCCAGGGGGTATATGTGCCCAGTATATGGAGCCAGGGGTATATGTGCCCAGTATATGGAGCCAGGGAGTATTTGTGCCCAGTATATGGAGCCAGGGGGTATATGTGCCCAGTATATGGAGCCAGAGGTATATGTGCCCAGTATATGGCGCCAGGGGGTATATGTGCCCAGTATATGGAGCCAGGGGGTATATGTGCCCAGACAGTATATGGAGCCAGGGGGTATATGTGCCCAGTATATGGAGCCAGGGGGTATATGTGCCCAGTATATGGAGCCAGGGGGTATATGTGCCCAGTATATGTAGTCAGGGGTATATGTCCCCAGTATATGTAGGCAGGGGTATATGTGCCCAGTATATGGAGCCAGGGGGTATATGTGCCCAGTATATGGAGCCAGGGGGTATATGTGCCCAGTATATGGAGCCAGGGGGTATATGTGCCCAGTATATGGAGCCAGGGGCAGGGGGTATATGTGCCCAGTATATGGAGCCAGAGATATATGTGCCCAGTATATGGCGCCAGGGTGTATATGTACCCAGTATATGGAGCCAGGGGGTATATGTGCCCAGTATATGGAGCCAGGGGGTATATGTGCCCAGTATATGGAGCCAGGGGTATAGGGACCCGAGTGAGTGAAAGGGGACCCCCCCCCCTCTAGCCGCCACCGCCGCCACCTCCTCAGCTTGCAGCAGCGTCAGACCTCGATCAGCGATCGACCCGACCAATAAGAGGGCGCCGGACACACACGCTCTATGTGCGGAAGTGATGTCACTTCCGCATATCAGTGCGGCGTGCTAGGTCTTAGCGCCCGCACTACTGGTCGCCGCCTGATCGAGGTCTGACGCGGCGGCGCCGGAGGCCAGAGGGAGGGAGAGCAGCGGCCACAGGGGGAGAGCGCCCAGAAGGATCTAGGAAGCCGGTGATCGCGCTGGTTACCGGCTTCTAGCAGTGACATCCTTCTGCCTGGCGCCCCCCAATCAGGCACTCTCATCGGCGCCCCGTTCAGCAGAACCAGCTGAACGGGGCAAGAAACGGCCCTGACTGTATATATAGTTTTCTCCTGAAAATGTATTTAATTCACCCTAAACTTTACTGCCATCCTTTAAATCGATACATTTCTTGTTTTAAAATGTTAATACTGTATGTCGGATAATGCACCAGCATAGAAAGGACTAGTGTGATTTAAGTTATAAAACATATTTTCCTTATGAATTTTTTATGGTATGCGTGACTAGGGGTGTGCTGGGGGTGTGATTAGGGTTGTGGGAAGGGTGTGGCTTAAGTGTCCATTTTTCTTATCTAAAAAAGTTGGGAGGTATAGGAACAGAGGTGACACAGTGTGGGGAGGGGGGCAGTGAAGGCACAAGGGAACAGAGGTGACACAGGGGGGTACACTGGAGGCACAGGGGAACAGAGGTGACACAGAGGGGGACACCGGAGGAACAGGAGAACAGAGGTGACACGGGGGGGGGGGGGGGGGAGCACTGGAGGCCCAGGCAAACATATAGGGGGTGCAGGAGACAGAGAAGGCACAGTGTTTCACTTATGGACAGATTCAGGTTAAGAACAAACCTACAGTCCCTATCTCGTTCTTTAACTTTGGACCTGTATTTAGACTTTTGCAACAACATTTGAAATTAAGCTCAGTTTCCTCCCATGTATCTGGATTGCTTCTGAGATGTTTCTACACCTTGACTGGAGCCCAATGGTAAATGAAATTGATTGGACATGCACTGTAAAGACACTCAACTCTCTATAAATGACACCAGGGGCGTAGCAATAGGGGTTGCAGAGGTAGCGACCGCATCGGGGCCCTTGGGCCAGAGGGGCCCCGAAGCACCCTCCCTCGACTGCAGTATTAGCTCTCTATTGGTCCTGTGCTCATAATAATCACTTCTATAGATACTTTGAATAGTGGTGATCACTAACAAACTGTTTCCCATCCTTTTCTTGCACCTCTGACACTGTAGTTGCCCTTGGCAGGTTTTGGTGCGCTGTATCAATTATTATATATAGAGTGCTTGGGGGGCCCCATGTAAAACTTGCATCGGGGCCCACTGCTCCATAGCTACGCCACTGAATGACACCATACCCTACGGTATAATGCATATCAGAGCAAATACCAAGCAATCAGGTCAAAGGAACTGGCCGCAGAGCTCAGAGACAGGATTGTAGCAAAACAAAAATCTGGGAAAAGCTTCAAAAAAACATTCTGCTGCTCTGAAGGTTGCCAAGAGCACAGTGACCTCGTTAATTCACAAATAGTTTGGCACAACCAGGACTCTTCCAAAAGCTGGTCACATGGCCAAACTGAGCGATTGAAGGAGAAGAGCCTTAGTGAAAGAGATGACCAAGAACCTGATGATGATTCTGAGCGCCAAAAGTCCTGTGTGGTAGAGATGGCCTGAACGGTTCGCCCGGCGGGTAGTTTGCGCGAAAATCAGCTACCCGCGGCGGGTAGCGGACACATAGCACATTCGACCTGGCTCCTATACCTCGTCATTGGGCTAAACGTTAACCCTCTACATCACAGTCAGCACACACATGGCAGCCAATCAGGCTGCACTCACCCACGGATCCCCCCCCCCCCCCCCCCATAAAACGCTGCAGCGTCGGCATGTTCTCACTCTGCTGATCTTGCTATAATGAGAGGAAAGGAGAGACATTTGGAGATAAGGAAAGCGTTAGTTAGGCTGTTGTTATCTTGCTCCTCGCTCAATGTTGCTGCTGAAAGCACATTGTATTACCATATCATTGCATATTTTTTCACTGCGTTTGTGATTTAACTTACAAAAGCATAGCTGTCTCTGTGGGTGACACTGCATAGATAGAGGCCACAGACATTTGCCAGCCATGCCAGCTGGGATTTGTAGTCCCACACTGACAGCACGTTGTTGTTAGCTTGCTCCTCGCTCAATGTTGCTGCTGAAAGCACATTGTATTACCATACCATTACCATACCATTGCATACCTTTTCACTGCATTTGTGATTTAACTTACTAAATCATAGCTGTCTTTGTGGGTGACACTGCATATAGTTACAGCCCACAGACAATTGCCAGGCCAGCTGGGATTTGTAGTCCCACCACTGGCAGCATGCTCTATTATACCAGTGTATACCTTTCCTCTTTACCTGTGTGACAGCACTCTCTATTATACCAGTGCATACCTTTCCACTGTATTTGTGATTGAACGTACTATACCATAGCTCCCTTTGTGGGTGACACTGCATACAGCCCACAGAGAGTGTGTGTGTGTGTGTGTGTGTGTGTGTGTGTGTAGGGGTGTGAGACAGACACTGCATACAGGCCAGGCCACAGTCATTGCTGGGCCTTGCAGTTGGGATGCGAAAGTTTGGGCAACCTTGTTAACCAACATGATTTTCCTATATAAATCGTTGGTTGTTATGATACAAAATGTCAGTTAAATCTATCATATAGGAGACACAAACAGTGATATTTGAGAAATGAAATGAAGTTTATTGGATTTACAGAAAGTATGCAATAATTGTTTAAACAAAATTAGGCAGGTGCATAAATTTGGGCACCACAAAAAAGAAATGGAATCAATATTTAGTAGATCCTCCTTTTGCAGAAATTACAGCCTCTAAACGCTCCCTGTAGGATCCAATGAGAGTCTGGATTCTGGTTGAAGGTATTTTGGACCATTCCTCTTTACAAAACATCTCTACTTCATTCAGGTTTGATGGCTTCCAAGTGTGGACAGCTCTCTTTAACTCGCACCACAGATTTTCAATTATATTCAGGTCTGGGGACTGAGATGGCCGTTCCAGAACGTTGTACTTGTTCCTATGCATGAATGCCTTAGTGGATTTTGAGCAGTGTTTAGGGTTGTTGTCTTGTTGAAAGATCCAGCCCTGCCGCAGCTTCAGCTTTGTCACTGATTCCTGGACATTGGTCTCCAGAGTGGAATCCATGCATCCCTCAACTTTGACAAGATTCCCAGTCCCTGCACTGGCCACACAGCCCCACAGCATGATGGAACCACCACCATATTTTACTGTAGGTAGCAGGTATTTTTCTTGGAATGCTGTGTTGTTTTTCCTCCATGCAGAATGCCCCTTGTTATGCCCAAATAACTCAATTTTAGTTTCATCAGTCCACAGTACCTTATTCCAAAATGAAGCTGGCTTGTCCAAATGTGCTTTTGCATACCTCAAGCGGCTCTGTTTGTGCTGTGGGCGGAGAAAAGGCTTCTTCTACATCACTCTCGCATACAGCATCTCCTTGTGTAAAATTTTGATGACATGACCAGAGTAAAGCCTGATATACACATTCAATTTTGATTGGCCGATTTTACCAGTTACATCAAGTATGAGAGCTTACCCACGCAATTTCATATTATTCAAACTCTGTTGGCCCTCATGCTACATGGAGGTGATACGTTTGGTGAGTGATTGGACAATCATAATTAGATGAGTGTACCAGGCTTAGGCCTCTTTTCCACAGGCAGTTGATAGGCAGTGAAATGCCTCTCAAATGCTCACAACTGCTCACTACTGCGTGGTTACAGCTCACTACTGCCTGGTGGTAACTGCTTGCTGAGCACACAGCTCAACAGTCCGTGGAAAAGAGACCTTAAAGTGGAACTGAAAGGTCTATAAAAATAAGTTTCACTTACCTGAGGCTTCTGCCAGCCCCCTGCAGCTGATCTGTGCCCACGCCGTAACATACCGATCCTCCGCTGCCCCCACCATGGTTCACTTTTCTTCACGCACTGGAAGCCAACTTCTAAGTCGACCTCCACTGCACCTGCGTTTCCGGTGCCAGGAGAATCCTACACCCACTGCACGAAGTGAAAGTGAGCCGCGGCGTGGGAACGGAAGATCGGTAAGTAACGTCGCGGGCACAGGTCGGCTGCAGGGGGTGGCAGAAGCCCCAGGTAAGTAAAACTCTTATTTTTTTTACCTTTCAGTTCCGCTTTAAGCCTCATGCTCTCAGAATGTGACTGCTGCAGGTGTTTGGATAGCATCTTTCCAAATTCTCTAACTGCAAGTGGGAAGGCACAGTCTAAATCTCTGAGAAGAATGCAGCCTACCGCACTGACAGTCTGTGATACAGAAAATGGCCAATGTTTGGGCTCCTCCTGATCAGAAGCGTTAGAAGTCATGTAACTTCAGCTAATCCAGAAGTTTCTGCATGGACAGAAACAGTGCCTGCCACTGAGTGGTGCAGCATTGTAAAATTCATTGGGCTTGATTCACTAAGACAAATAGCATGCCTTATCAAAGTTAACATGCCTTAGCAGAGTAGCATATCGAGCGCTATGGACTTATGCCACACAATCAGTGTCAAATACACAGCTGTGTGTGTGTGTGTGTGTGTGTGTGTGTGTGTGTGTGTGTGTGTGTGTGTGTGTGTGTGTGTGTGTGTGTGTGTGTGTGTGTGTGTGTGTCACTGGGCTGTGTACTTTAACATACACACACAGATATCCTATATAGTACTTTCAATCACAAATACAGTTGCAAGCTAAGCACTATGCTTGCAATAGTTAGAATAGTATAGTAGAACTACAAGGGCCAGCAACTGACTGTGGCCTGTATGCAGTGTATAACCCACACAGATATCAATAACAGATGCAGTTGGAAGCTAAGCACAGCTTATGGTGATAGACAGTGTGCTGGATTGTAATAGATAGAAGAGGATAGTAGAACTGCAAGACCCAGCAATTACTGTAGCCTGCCCTGTATGCATTGTCTGACACACACACACACACACACACACACACACACACACACACACGACGCGTACCCTCGTATGCAGAGGACGTGAGGTCAGAGAAAGGGCGGAAGTACCACAAGGGTACTACCGCTGAACCGCCTGCTGCCCGGCCTCAACGCGTCACTCTGCTACTCGGACTCCTCCTCCTCCTCACTCCACTGCCAGTGCCAGGCCAGCCACCAAGTACTATTTAACTTGCTTTAAACTTTTTTTATGGGGAAGCGGGCAGAGGGGGGAGCGCTAGCGGAGGGGGTGGGGGGAATTTTCGACCCCCCCCCCCCCCCGGCGATCGGGGCATGCTCCCCCCTTATGCCTGCGACCCCATAGGGCCCCCAAAATGGGCATGTTCGGGGGTCCCATTGACTTCCATTGAGTTCGGCGTTCGGGCCGAACATGCCGAACATCTGGCCCATGTTCGGCCTGTTCGGCCCGAACCCGAACATCCAGGTGTTCGCCCAACACTAGCCACAGCATAGGTGGCCAGGCATAGATGTAGCCAGTAATAGGTGGTCGCAGCATAGGTAGTCAGGGATAGGTGTAGCCAGTAATAGGTGGCCGCAGGATAGGTAGCCAGGGATAGATGTAGCCAGTAACAGGTGGCCGCAGGATAGGTAGCCAGGGATAGGTGTAGCCAGTAGTAGGTGGCCGCAGCATAGGTAGCCAGGGATAGGTGTAGCCAGTAGTAGGTGGCCACAGCATAGGTAGCCAGGGATAGGTGTAGCCAGAAGTAGGTGGCCGCAGCATAGGTAGCCAGGGATAGGTGTAGTCAGTAACAGGTGCAGCCAGTATAGAGAGCCAGGTGGGGGGGAGGGTGGACGTAGCAGCGGGTTAAACAAGAATCACAGAGGATGTACGTTGTAGCATCTAGGCTGTGGATTTGAAGCATTCATTAACTCAAGTCAGATTTGTATTGTGGAGTACCCACTAAGTCCGTCAAGACAATGTGAGTGTGATTGCTTTGCTTTTATGTGTGGTTAAGCGTGTATGGTCAGCTGCAGTGCAGTTTCTAGGCTAAAATGCACCCAGGGCGAGGGTGTAAAAATTGCGCCCCCCCCCCGCCCAAAGCAAGGTATGGGTGCCCGCAGTATAGGTTAGCCAGGTCTAGTTGCACTCAGTATAGAATCCCCCCGTATAGGTAGTCCAGAATAGGTACCCCAGTATAGGTAGCCAGCTATAGGTCCCCCCCAGTATAGGTAGCTAGGCATAGGTGAGCCAGTACAGTTGCCTGCGGTATAGGTTAGCCAGGAAGGTGCCTCCAGTATAGGTAGCCAATAGTTGCCCCCAGTATAGGTTAGATACGCAGGCGCCCCTGGTATAAGTTAGATAGGTAGGTGCCCCCAGTACAGGTTAGCTAGGTGGGTGCCTCTAATATAGGTAGCCAGAATAGTTGCCCCCAGCATAGGTTAGATAGGTATATGCCACCAGTATAGGTTAGTTAGGTAGGTGCCTCCAATATAGGTAGCCAGTATATTTGTCACTTTTATAGGCTAGGTAGGTAGGTAGGTGCCCCCAATACAGGTTGGATAAGTTAATGTTCCCACTATAGGTTAGATAGATAGCTGCCCCCCAGTATAGGTTAGATAGGTAGGTGCCCCCAGTATAGGTTAGATAGGTAGGTGCCCCCCAGTATAAGTTAGATAGGTAGCTGCCCCCCAGTAAAGGTTAGATTAGGTAGCTGCCCCCCAGTATAGGTTAGATTAGGTAGCTGCCCCCCAGTATAGGTAATATAGGTAGGTGCCCCCCATTATAGATTATATAGGTAGGTGCCCCCCATGATAGGTTAGATAGGTAGAGGGAAATTCCTGTCGGCAGGTGGAGCTGTGGAGTGCAGAGGAACAGCTTCTCTGCCCTGCCACAGATGCCAGACAGGAATTGCACGAAGGGAAGAAACGCAGGGCAAGATGGCCCTGAAAGAGAGAGAGATCAAAGCGACAGAGGGTATGTGTGTCCACCAATCTAGTCGCCACCCTGCGACGATGAACACACAACCAGGAAGATAAGGTGAGAAGGCAATCGCCAGAGATGGCGGTAGCTAACAGCGACACAAGACCGAATAAGCACAGATGAGGAATGTATGTATGTCCACCAATCTAGCCGCCAACCAGGCTCCTTTTCGGGCAGACCCAGGAAACGGAGACCCAGGAGGGGTAAGGGTGGCAAATCGACCACCGGCCTATCAGATCCAGACACGTCAGGAGAAACAGAAATTCCGATAATCAACTTATCCAGTAAAGAGCTCACGGAGAGCGAAGTTAGTCTTTTGTCTAGGGGGCTGTCATTTTGCCCCTTTTCCAAATTCGACAGATTTACCTTTGAGGTGGATGTATTTAAATTTGAAAGAATGCTCAAACTGAGACAGTTCTTTGACCAGAAACACACCACTGACACCCCCCTTGCACCCACCAATCCCCTGAGATTACGGAGTGAATGGACACCACCAGGTACGTTCAATACTATTGAATGTTTTTCTCAGACTGTCAGGGGGCAGGTTGATATGCTTGGTACTAAATCTGAAAGTAGGTATTATAATCTATCTAGGAATGAATGCACAGCCCTTAAATATTTGGTAGATAATAGGGAATTAATTATTAAACCTGCAGATAAGGGGGGTGCAGTGGTGGTGTTGAACTATAGCGATTATCGTGCTGGAATGATGGACATGCTAGCGGATGGAACAAGTTATGTACCCATCCCTGGGGATCCTACCTCCTCCATTGTGCTAAAGGTTAAGGCACTGGTGGATTTGGGATTGTCCAATGGATGGATTGACGAGAGTTTGGGTGAGTTCCTGGTCAATGATTTTCCACAGATACCAGTTATATATGGTCTCCCAAAAGTGCATAAGGGCACCTCTCCTCTGAAATATAGACCCATAGTATCTGGTACAAATTCGGTGACACAACCGTTGGCTCGTCTGGTTGATCAAATACTGCAGCCTTTCGTCAGAGAATTACCAGCGTATGTTAAAGATACTGATGACTTTTTGAAAAAATTGGCGTCCTTGGAAGCGCAGGGGGAGAATGTGTACTTGTGTACCATGGATATTTCTTCCCTATATACTTGTATCCCTAATCAGGATGGCATTGCAGCCACCAGACACTTTTTGCTCAATTGGACTGAGTCTGATGTTCACCAAAGATACATTCCCACTGAATTTGTCACGAGTTGTTTGGACTTGATCCTAGACAACAATTATTTCAAATTTGAAAACAGGTGGTTTAGACAATGCAGGGGAACCGCTATGGGAAGTTCGGCTGCCCCTGCTTTTGCAAATCTTTTTGTGGGTTTCCTGGAGGAAACCATGATTTTTCCGAGTGTTCTGTTCCAGGAGGGTGTCGTCAAGTGGCTTAGGTTCATTGACGACATCTTCCTGGTATGGAAAGGTGACAAGAACGCACTTACAGCGTTCATCCAGGGTTTGAATAATCTAACCAGTGGGATTGTATTTAATCCTGAGTGGTCCCAGACGAGTGTCACGTTTTTGGACGTGCGTATCATCAGGGAGGATTGGGGCTTCCGCACGACCCTATACCAAAAACCGACTGATCGCAATAGTCTATTGCGGTATGAGAGTTTTCATCCGGAACATTTGAAAAATTCTCTACCTGTATCCCAATACCTGAGAGTGTTACGCATATGCAATGATCCCACGGATCGAGCAATCCAGATCAATCTGATGACGCGCAGGTTCAGAGACAGGGGATATCCACAGGAAGTTCTTGATATGGCTCTTGTGAAGGCAGAGGACAGACTAAGAGGAGTTGACCGGCGCGGTTCGGTTCGAGAAACGGGTATCCCCTTTGTACAAACGTTTCGCTCAGTATCAGGGGGAATACAGCGAATTGTTGACACACATTTACCGATCTTGACGACGGACAGGTTACTCCCTGACCTAGTCAAAAGAAAGCCTATGCATTCATATAGGGCATGCCCAAATCTGAGATCCAGGTTGGTTGAGGCTGACCCTTGGAGAAAATACGCCAGACCCCCAATTACACTGTCCAAAAAAAGGGGATGTTTTAAGTGTTATAAGTGTAATGTATGCCCAGTTTTAAATACAGGGGGGTATTTTGTGCACCCCCATACGTGCCAAAGGTTTGACATTAAGCAATATTTGAATTGCGATTCTGACTATGTGGTGTATCTCTTGAAATGTCCCTGTGGTCTAGCCTATGTGGGCAAGACCACGGGGCCATTCAAGAAACGCTTTCAGAAGCACCGGAGTGATATTAAAGTGGCACTGGAGGCAGAGATAAAAGGGAGGAAACCAGATGCCACCAAACCGGTGGCACTTCATTTTCTGGAAGCAAAACACAATGTGCAGTGTCTAAGGGGCATGGCGATTGAACAAGTACTGGCCCCCAGAAGAGGGGGGGACAGGAAAAAACGCTTACTTCAGAGAGAGGCATTTTGGATCTTCACATTAAATACGGTAAAACCGATGGGCCTCAATAGTAACAGTGGTCTGGCATGTTTTTTAGGTGAGCGATGAGGTGACCTAACGCTTATTTCGGTGTATTATAGTCTTTTCATATTTTGTTGCAACAGATTGTTTTTAACTTTTAATGTGTAACTTATATGTTTTTTTTATTTAACAGGGATTATCACGTGCACTTCACTAATCCATGATTACCCCTATTTTCAACATCAGAGTATATCGGTCCTGGCTCTTCGATGACTGCGTTGTCAATCTGGGTGGTATGTAACACATATCCATTTACTTTAGGCTTTGCTGTGCTGTGGCAGTGGTTCAAAAACTTAGCATGAACAGCTTTACATACTGGGTTATATTACCATTTTTTTTAGCGTGTTTATGTAACAGCACCATGGTAACGGGTGGGCGGCATGTGAGTTCCTTTAGGAACCTCCCCCAGCCTGTCCCATGATGGCCTGAAAGAGAATGTTGCGCATTATGGGTTGATATATGCGCATCTGACCATCCTTGCTGGTTACCCTGGAGATTCGTGACGCGATGCGTACGTTGCGACGCATCATACAACGTCAAGCGCACATTGTGACGCATTACATGTTAATTTCGTATCTGCGGTTTGGCTCATATTGCGGCGCATCGTGTAACGCGATGCGTACGTTGCAACGCATCATATGGCGTCATGCGTACATTGTGACGCATCGTACGTCAATTGTGTACATGCAACATAGCCCACAATGCGACGTAACGGTCGCATCCCCTTAGAGATTGCTATGGCAACAGGGGCGGGCCATGCGAACGCGCGTGACGCGTTCGGCTACACAGTCACATACATGATTACCAGGGAGGTGGTCACACCTTCCAAAGCAAGTAAGGTTGGTTGGATATGCTGTTTCATATGAACACCATGCTGGGACATGCAGTGCATCGGAGTGTCATAGGAGTGATTGACAGGCTGATAGACCTATTGACATTTAGGCAATGCAATTGAATTGCAAATAGACATTTTTGAATTGTAACAGCTATTTGAATTGTAACAGTTTTGTGATTGATGGAACCACCCATCGGAGTGTCATAAGATTGATTGACAGGTCGGTAGACCTATTGACATTCAGGCAATGCAATTCAATTGCAAATAGACATGTTTGAATTGCAACAGCTATTTTGAATTTAACAGCTTTGTGATTGATGGAACCGCCCAGGGGTTGTTCCAAAAGGATTAGGGGGTATATCTATAGTTGTATACTGGTTTGACAAGGTGTATGTCTTATCTGCTATCTGTCTTGACAAAGGGGACCCTGCGTGGCCCCGAAACGTGCGTCGACCTAAGCAGGTCAGACCGTGTCTGCACATGTATGTGATGGGAGAATAAATACTTCACGTTTATTGCTTCTACGGTTTGTGTGCGGACTCTTTCATGAAAACAACCTGCGACGGCGGACACACAACAGAGGAAACCAAGTGAGAACGCAATCGCAAGAGAAGCGATTGTGAAAGAGAATGAGCACAGGGATAGAATGTATGTATGTGCCCCAATCTAGTCGCCAACCCGCGACGGTGCACACACAACAGCAGAAACGAAGCAGGAACGCAATCACAAGAGAGGCGATTGCCAGAGGTGACACAAGGCTTAAGCAAGACAGGGCATGAGAGTAGCAAAGGCACAGCAATAGTACAATGAGAAGATAAGGAAAATAACAAACGCTAACTAAACGCGAACACCACACTCATTCGTAACAGCGAACGCATTTACTGCGCGGTCTCCGCATGTTAAGCACAACAGAGACAAGCAGGCCTAACTAACCACCGACAGACAAACATGAAACAGCGCTTGCTTAACGGTTACCTCACCGAGCCTCCAGCAAGCGTTCGTATCAGACAAGACAGATACACGAAAACAGGAATAAGTGAGAGATACGTACCACCGCTCTTTCCGCCAGAGCGAGTGCGATCCAAGTAAGGCAACAGAGCTTGCAGGATCCTCTGCTCTTTCCGCCAGAGCAAGTGCGATCCAAGTATAGCAGGATAGCTTTAGCAGGATCCACTGCTCTTTCCGCCAGAGCGAGTGTGATCCAAGTATAGAAACAGAGTGAGCTGAATCCACTGCTCTTTCCGCCAGAGCAAGTGCGATCCAAGTACAGCAAGAGAGACAGAACAGCCAATACAAATAATACAATCCTGACTGCTCTAGCAAGGATGCCTAGCGCAGTCCCAGGAATACTCTAAGCTAATCTTCAAACAATCAGCACGGCTGACACTCCAGGAGTGTTTCACAGGAAAAACCCTTATGACCAGCGAAGTACTGTGGAATCACATAGTATATATAGAGCCAGCCTACAAAGGATGTGGCTAGGCAATTTGCATGATAAACGGATGCAAATTCCTCAGCAGCAGCAAGCTGCAAAAACTGACAAAAGGTCTCTTTTCCAGAGACCTGAAGAATGCAGACCTGAACAGTGGTCAAAAAACTGCCTGGCTGCGCAGGCAGCTGAGCGGATCATTAAACTGCCCCAGTTACAGGTTAGGTAGGTGCCCCCCATGATGGAGGGGGGAGCTGCAGCTGCGGGGAGGGCAGCCCGACCTCTCCCTCCCTTCCTCTCCCCGGCCGCCCTCTGTGCTCCCCCCTCGGTGTGCAGACAGCAATGTGCAGGGCAGCGCTATACAAAACTACTCACCTCCCTGGTTCCAATCGCTGCTCTCTCGCCACCAGTCTCCTCTCTCCATAGACGCTGATACACACACACGCTGCTTCATGTTTAACAGGAAGCAGCGTGTGTGTGTATCAGCGTCTATGGAGAGAGGAGACTGGCGGCGAGAGAGCAGCGATTGGAACCAGGGAGGTGAGTAGTTTTGTATAGCGCTTCCCTGCACATTGCTGTCTGCACACCGAGGGGGGAGCACGGAGGGCGGCCGGGGAGAGGAAGGGAGGGAGAGGTTGGGCTGCCCTCCCCGTGGCTGCGGCTCCCCCCTCCATCACAGCGCCCCCCTCCCAACAGCGCTCAGGGCGCCCGCACGGGCCGCACGGCCCTAGAAACGGCCATGGTCAGCTGACATCTAGCTATACACGGCCGTGTATTTTAGGGGGGGATAAGGGAGTTTTATGTGACTGCATTTTGATTCAATAAACTTTTGTGATATTTGCTAGCAGACGCTCTCCATAGTCTTTTCTATCTTAAACAAATACTCACTTGCTGGGGATCATGTACGCGTGTTTGTAATGCTTGTCTGCACGCTTTATTAGTCCCAGGGCAGGGCCGAGGCAGAGGCGGGAGAGGCTCCAGCCTCAGGGCGCAGTATAGGAGGGGGCGCAAAACTCCCTCACCTAGGATTTCCCCATTGTGTTTGAAGCGAGAGAAATAAGAAAAGGGGATACATGGCAGTGACTGCAAGCCAGATAACTAGAGATTAAAGGGGAGGTTCAGGGAGGGTGGGTAAAAAATAAAAATCAATTTCCACTTACCTGGGGCTTCCTCCAGCCCGTGGCAGGCAGGAGGTGCCCTCGCCGCCGCTCCGCAGACTCCCGGTGGTCTCCGGTGGCCGACCCGACCTGGCCAGGCCGGCTGCCAGGTCGGGCTCTTCTGCGCTCCAAGGCCCGGAACTTCTGCGTCCCACGCCGGCGCTCTGACGTCATCGGACGTCCTCCGGGCTCTACTGCGCAGGCGCAGAACTACTGCGCATGCGCAGTAGAGCCCGGAGGACGTCCGATGACGTCAGCGCGCCGGCGTGGGACGCAGAAGTTCCGGGCCTTGGAGCGCAGAAGAGCCCGACCTGGCAGCCGGCCTGGCCAGGTCGGGTCGGCCACCGGAGACCACCGGGAGTCTGCGGAGCGGCGGCGAGGGCACCTCCTGCCTGCCACGGGCTGGAGGAAGCCCCAGGTAAGTGGAAATTGATTTTTATTTTTTACCCACCCTCCCTGAACCTTCCCTTTAAGGTGTTGGGGGCCCGGGGGATCCTCTTAGTCTAATAGCAATCGGTGTGTGATGGCTGGGGTGGGAGGGATGGAGTGGGGCACTTTGGTGTCTCAGCCTTGGGTGCTGGAGGACCTTGTCCCGTCTCTGATTAGTCCTATATACATGTATACATTATTATTATTTCATTACTCAGAATTAACAGCAGAGGGCAGCAGAACATTTCTTCTGTGCCATTTATTTTCCCTAGTTACAAGAACTGATTGACTAATAGGAGTAATTTGTCACCCTGGTCTGTGTTCACTTCAATTACCCAATCAGGTGCGGAGGAATGTAAAAATAGAGACGTTTCCCCAGCAGCGGATGGTGGTTGTGCTTCTGAAGAGCAGATAGGATGGCGTGAAGATGCTTGCTTGGTGTACACAGGCGTTTCTGCGTGGCATGTGACCGGCGGGCAAATCCTTGTCTGATGGCTGCATCACTCCATCAAATCAGAAGGGAGGGTGACGTGTTTAATGTCCACCCTAATAACAATAGTCATAGGTGCAACTGAAGTATAATTTGTATATAATGGCATATTTTCTCTATTGGTATATACAACCTTTGGTTTGTACAGAAAAGGGGGCTCAGTGATGAGCGGCTGCGGAGGCAGGGAAAGGGTTACACTCGGCAAAAGTGCAAATTCACACATGAGGTTAAAAGAAATTTAGTTGTAGTGACTGAGTGCCTGAGATGGTAAAGAAAAAAAATATATACATACCTGGGGCTTCCCCTCCAGGCTGATCGCTCCCTTGCCGGCCTTCTGGTCCGCCTGGACCCTCCACAATTGGCCCCAGAAAGACCTCTGCTCCGGGGCGTACAGCGTATGTACCGCCCAGCGGAGTGCTCTCCCCCGTCTTGCTCCAGCCACCTGCACCAGGGGACTTTCTGGGGCCAATATACACACACAATGGGATGCAAACGTTTGGGCAACCTCGTCATGATTTTCCTGTAGAAATCATTGGTTGTTATGATAAAAAAATGTCAGTTAAATATTTCGTATAGGAGACACACACATTGATATTTGAGAAGTGGAATTAAGTTTATTGGATTTACAGAAAGAGAGCAATAATTGTTTAACCCATTCGCGTTCTGTCGTTTTCACTTGAGCAATGTTAGGCTAATGAATGGGAGGTAATCCCATTCATTAGCCTATAACTTTATCACTACTTATCACAATGAACTGATCTATATCTTGTTTTTTCCGCCACCAATTAGGCTTTCTTTGGGGGGTACATTTTGCTAAGAGCCACTTTAAATGCATTTTAACAGGAAGAATAAGAAAAAACTGAAAAAATTCATTATTTCTCAGTTTTCAGCCATTATAGTTTTAAAATAATACATGCCTCCATAATTAAACTCACGTATTGTATTTGCCCATATGTCCCGGTTATTACACCATTAAAATTATATCACAATGTATGGTGACAATATTTTATTTGGAAATAAAGGTGAATTTTTTCCGTTTTGCATCTATCACTATTTACAAGTTTAAAATAAAAAATTATAGAAATATTTCATCTTTACATTGATATTTAAAAAGTTTAGACCCTTAGGTAAATATTTACATGTTTTTTTTTTATTGTAATGTTTTTTTATTTTTATATTAAACATTTTATTTAGGTATTTTTGGGAGGGTGGGATGTAAACATTAGTTTTATAATGTATATGTGTGTTGAGTTTTATTTTTTTTACTTTTAGTTGTAGTTTTACTACCATGAGTTTGTTTACATGACGTCACTCTAAGCGTAACATACGCTTAGAGAGATGCACGGGGGACGCAACAGCCAGAAAAAGCGAAGCTTCTGAGAGAAGCTGTCGCTTTTTCAGCGGGGGAGAGGAATATAGCCCGATTGTAATGATTGTGGAATTATCTCCGTGATCAGCGCACAAGGCGTGCACTGACATGGCGGAAATCCTCCACAAGCGTATGAAATGAGAGAACCCAGCTTTGGTGCAAAGCACCAGTAGAGGGAAATTCCCACCAGCAGGTGGAGCTGTGGAGTGCAGAGGAGCAAGCCTCTGTACTGCCACAGATGCCAGATGGGAATTGTCCGAATTGCAACAGAGCAGGGCAAGATAGCCCTTAAAGAGAGAGAGCACAGCGACAGGGTGAATGTGTGTTCACCAATCTAGTCGCCAACCCGCGACGATGAACACACAACCGTGAAGATCAGGTGGGAAAGCAATCGCAAGAGATAGCGATTACTAATAGCGACACAAGACTCAATAAGCACAGAAAAGGGATGTATGTATGTCCACCAATCCTGTCGCCAACCTGCGACGGTGAACACACAACAGAGGAAATCAAGTGAGAACGCAATCGCAAGAGATGCGATTGCGAATGAGAATGAGAATGAGCACAGGGACAGAATGTATATATGTGCACTAATCCAGTCGCCAACCCGCGACGGTGCACACACAACAGCAGAAACAGAGTAGGAACGCAATCGCAAGAGAGGCGATTGCCAGAGGTGACACAAGACTAAGCAAAGGTAAACCCAGGAGCAGAGCAAAGGCACAGCAAATCATACAATGAGAATGATAAGGAAAATAACAAACGCTAACTAAACGCGAACACCACACTCATTCGCAACAGCGAACGCGTTTACAGCGCAATCTCCGCACGTTAAGCGCAACAGAGACAAGCACGCCACCCTAACTAACCACCGACACACAAACACGAAACAGAGGACGCGAGTGCTTGCTTAACGGTTACCTCACTAAGCCTACAGCAAGCGTTCGTATCAGACAAGACAGATGAGATAGCCGGTAGCAACCGCTGCTCCAGCTATACTCCAAGAAAGCAGAACAATAGCAGGATCCACTGCTCTTTCCGCCAGAGCGAGTGCGATCCAAGTACAGAAAGATGAGGTAGCCAGTAACAACCGCTGCTCCAGCTTACCCTCCAAGAATACAGATAAGAAGGATCCACAGCCGCTACTGCTAGAGGCAAGTGTGATCCAAGCAGATGAACAGAAGGGGCTACCAGTAGCAACCGCTGCTCTGGTTAGCACCCCCAGAAGACAGACAGAACAGGCAATACAAATAATACAACCTGACTGAACTAGAGGGGTGTCTAATACAGCCCCCAGAAATACTCTAAGATAGCTTAACCATTTCCTGACCAAGGTGATAGAGATCTACGCCCTGTTTTGATGGGCTCCTGGCTGGCAGGGCGTAGATCTCTATCACCGGCGCCGCTGCTCCCCGCCGCGATCGTCCGCACCGAACCGGCGGCACTTAGCTGTCTTATGACAGCTAAGGCTTCCGGGTATCGGCAGGAGCCGTCACTGATTGGCTCCCTGCCGTGTGATCGCTGTGAGCCAATCACAGCGATCACCCTCCGAAAGGCAACATAGTTGCCGTTCCGCCTCCCTCTCCGCCTCCCTCTCCCTGTCATTGTGGATCTTGTGTGACAGGGAGAGACGCACAGCCTGCAGCCGTGACAGGCTGTGCGATTTTAGTGTAAAAAAACAATTTTTTTTCCAGATCTCCCCCCCATGTATCCCTTGATCCCCTCCCAATCACCTATATATATATATATATATATATATATATATATATATATATATATATATATATATATATATATATATATATTTATATAGATAGATAGATAGATAGATAGATAGATAGATATAGATATAGATATATATAGATAGATATATATAGATATATATATATATATATATATATATATATATATATATATTACTGGATTGTGATTTTAACCACTTGCCGACCGCCGCCCCTACCTAGGGGCGGCGCCAAAGTGGAGCCCGCAACGACCGCAATACGCCGATCGGCGGCGGCTCGTTGCGGACTAGTTGACCTGGGATTGCACGCTGGATGTGCCCACCCGCGACATCAACCCGCCAGCCAATTAGCAGTGGCGGCAGGTTGTTAACCCCCGATCTGCCGCATGTAAAGCGGATAATACGCTTTGTAATGTATACAAAGCGTATTATACAGGCTGCCTCCTGCCCTGGTGGTCCCAGTGATTGAGGGACCACCAGGGCAGGTTGCAGCCCTCCTAGTAAGTACCCAAGCACACTGATCCTGCCCCCTGATCGCCCACTGCACCCATCAGACCCCCCCTGCCCACCCCTCAGACACCTGTTTGCACCCAATCACCCCCCTAATCACCCATTAATCACTCCCTGTCACTATCTCAACGCTATTTTTTTAGATTAGGTCCTAAACTGCCCCCTGGGGGCTCCTGAACACCCCCCCCCACACACACACACACACCCTCAGATCCTCCCTAGACCCTCCCCCCTGTGTACTGTATACATCTATTCTTCCCTATAATCACCCACTGATCACCTGTCAATCACCCATCAATCACCCCCTGCCACCACCTGTCACTGCCACCCATCAGATCAGACCCTAACCTGCCTTTTGCAGGCGCCTGATCACCCACCCACACCCTCATAATGCGTGCACACCCACCCTCAGATCACCCCCGAAAGTGCATTGTTTACATCTGTTCTCCCCTCTAATCATCCACTGATCACCCATCAATCACCCATCAATCACCCCGTCACCACCTGTCACTGCTACCCATCAGATCAGACACTAATCTGCCCCTTGCGGGCACCCAATCACCCGCCCACACCCTCAATTAGCCCCCCGGACCCCCTCTGATCAACTCGCCAGTGCATTGCTTGCATATATTCTCCTCTGTAATCACCTACTGATCACCTATCAACCACCCCATCACCCCCTGTCACCACCTGTCACTGCTACCCATCAGATCAGGCCCTAATATGCCCCCTGCGGGCTTCTGATCACCCGGCCAAACCCTCACCCGCCCCACCGCAGTGACAGAATTTTTTTTTCTGATCACTGCTGGTACGACTTAATTGCCATGTCCAGGTCACGATTTGAGAACATTCCTGCACTTCAGTGCCAATACAACCTGTCATCTAAGAAGCCACCCTGCTTATGACCGGTTCCACAAAATTCGGCCCCTCAGACCACCTGTCATCAAAATTTGCAGATGCTTATACCCCTGAACAGTCATTTTGAGGCATTTGGTTTCCAGACTACTCCTCGTGGTTTTGGGCCCCTAAAATGCCAGGGCAGTATAGGTACCCCACAAGTGACCCCATTTTAGAAAAAAGACACCCCAAGGTATTCCGTTAGGTGTATGACGAGTTCATAGAAGATTTTATTTTTTGTCAAAAGTTAGCGGAAATTGATTTGTATTGTTTTTTTTCACAAAGTGTCATTTTCCACTAACTTGTGACAAAAAATAAAATATTCTATGAACTCACCATACACCTAACGGAATACCTTGGGGTGTCTTCTTTCTAAAATGGGGTCACTTGTGGGGTTTCTATACTGCCCTGGCATTTTAGGGGCCCTAAACCGTGAGGAGTAGTCTAGAAACCAAATGCCTCAAAATGACCTGTGAATAGGACGTTGGGCCCCTTAGCGCACCTAGGCTGCAAAAAAGTGTCACACATGTGATATCGCCGTACTCAGGAGAAGTATATAATGTGTTTTGGGGTGTATTTTTACACATACCCATGCTGGGTGGGAGAAATATCTCTGTAAAGGGACAATTGTGTGTAAAAAAAATCAAAACATTTTAATTTACAGAGATATTTCTCCCACCCAGCATGGGTATGTGTAAAAATACACCCCAAAACACATTATACTACTTCTCCTGAGTACAGCGATACCACATGTGTGACACTTTTTTGCAACCTAGGTGCGCTAAGAGGCCCAAAGTCCTATGAGTACCTTTAGAATTTCACAGGTCATTTTGAGGCATTTGGTTTCTAGACTACTCCTCACGGTTTAGGGCCCCTAAAATGCCAGGGCATTATAGGAACCCCACAAGTGACCCCATTTTAGAAAGAAGACACGCCAAGGTATTCAATTAGGTGTATGGGGAATTCATAGAAGATTTTATTTTTTGTCACAAGTTAGTGGAAAATGACACTTTGTGAAAAAAACTATAAAAATCAATTTCCGCTAACTTGTGAAAAAAAAATGAAATCTTCTATGAACTCCCCATACTACTAACGGAATACCTTGGGGTGTCTTCTTTCTAAAATGGGGTCACTTGTAGGGTTCCTATACTGTCCTGGCATTTTAGGGGCCCTAAACCGCGAGGAGTAGTCTAGAAAATAAATGCCTCAAAATGACCTGTGAAATCCTAAAGGTACTCATAGGACTTTGGGCCCCTTAGCGCAGTTAGGGTGCAGAAAAGTGTCACACATGTGGTATCACTGTACTCAGGAGAAGTAGTATAATGTGTTTTGGGGTGTATTTTTACACATACCCATGCTGGGTGGGAGAAATATCTCTGTAAATGGACAATTGTGTGTAAAAAAAATCAAAAGAAATCTCATTTACAGAGATATTTCTCCCACCCATCATGGGTATGTGTAAAAATACACCCCAAAACACATTATACTATTTCTCCTGAGTAAGGCGATACCACATGTGTGACATTTCTTTTGCAGCCTAGGTGCGCTAAGGGGCCCAAAGTCCTATGAGCACCTTTAGGCTTTACAGGGGTGCTTACAATTTAGCACCCCCCAAAATGCCAGGACAGTAAACACACCCCACAAATGACCCCATTTTGGAAACTAGACACTTCAAGGTATTCAGAGAGGGGCATGGTGAGTCCGTGGCAGATTTCATTTTTTTTTTTGTCACCAGTTAGCAGAAATGGAAACTTTTTTTTATTTATTTTTTTTGTCACAAAGTGTCATTTTCCGCTAACTTGTGACAAAAGATAAAATCTTTTATGAACTCACCATGCCTCTTAGTGAATACTTTGGGATGTCTTCTTTCCAAAATGGGGTCATTTGGGGGCTATTCATACTATCCTGGAATTCTAGCACCTCATGAAACCTGACAGGTGCTCAGAAATGAGAGGGATGCTTCAAAATGGGAAAATTTAATTTTTGCACCATAGTTTGTAAACGCTATAACTTTTACCCAAACCAATAAATATACACTGAATGGGTTTTTTTAATCAAAAACATGTTTGTCCACATCATCAAGCCCCTGATGAGTGCGCATGCACGAAACGCGTAGGGCGGAGCTACAGGCGGACAGAGCTGGCGTGGAAGATTGTTTATGACATGCTTGTTTTTACTGGGAACATGTGAGTGCACTATTTTATATATATTTTTATTAAAGTGGATGGTTTTACGCTATGTGGAGCATTTCAGTTATTAGGCTGATGTGAAGCTTCTGTTCCTGTGGAGTGTATCTGCTAGAGGCTGGCTGTGAAAAACTCGCTGGGATACTGAGCGCAGTTGCTGTCCTATAACTTGGGCAGCAAAGTAGAAGGTGAGAGGCCACGAGTGCTTGTGGTGGGACCATCTGTGATGCACTTGGGAGAAACATATTAGGTCTAAAGGTGTGGAAGTGCTATTGTTGCTGTCTGTGGTTGGCGGCGATAACACATGGTGAGGACCTGTATAACCTGGTGGGTTGTGGTGGACACACAAGCAGCTATCATCATTATTTCTAAAAACACTGGGTGTTGAGGGAATGCGACACTGCTACAATACAGTATTACGCTATGGTTTTATTTCTGTTTGTTTTTGAGTGATACAACTATAAGAAGATTGCAAGTACATGTGAGCGCAGCATCTTAAAGGAGAACTGACATATACATCTTATGCTTGATGATTGGTGCAGCGATCCGTGGACACGTAATTAAGTCTTTGGACTGTACAAAGGACGTTTACTATTGATTTTTTTTTCCTTTTTCGTTCTGTGTTGTTAATTTTGTCACATTGGGATAGTGAATGTTTATACTGCATAGAGTGAGCGCACAAAACATAGATTAATATTTAATAAATATACACTGAATGGGTTTTTTTTAATCAAAAACATGTTTGTCCACATTTTTCGCGCTGCATGTATACAGAAATTTTACTTTATTTGAAAAATGTCAGCACAGAAAGTTAAAAAAATCATTTTTTTGCCAAAATTCATGTCTTTTTTGATGAATATAATAAAAAGTAAAAATCGCAGCAGCAATCAAATATCACCAAAAGAAAGCTGTATTAGTGACAAGAAAAGGAGGTCAAATTCATTTAGATGGTAGTTAGTATGACTGAGCAATAAACCATTAAAGCTGCAGTGGTCTGAATGGAAAAAAGGCTCTGGTCCTTAAGGGGTGAAAAGACTGCGGTCCTTAAGTGGTTAAACCAGTGTTTTTCAACCGGTGTGCTGCGGCATGTTGCCTGGTGTGCCGTCCTCTTCCCCCCCTCCCGCACGTCCCCGCGGCCGCCGCTGCTATTACCTTAGCAGCGGCCGCTCTCCCCTCTCCAGCGCATGTGTTTATTCAAGGCAAGCAGCGTATCTCCCGGCTGCTCAGTGTGACGCGCAGGAATCAGGGCTCGGTTACCATAGTAACGGCGATACATATCGCCTCTACAGGAAGCTGTTGCCCTGCTTCCTGCGCGTCACACAGAGCAGCCGGGAGATACGCTGCTTGCCTTGAATAAACACATGCGCTGGAGAGTGGAGAGCGGCAGCTGTTAAGGTAATAACAGCGGCGGGGACGGGCGGGGGGCACCACCTACCCATACTGGGGCACTATACTAGCTATACTTGGGCGCTATACTGGCTATACTGGGGCACTATTCTGGGGCACTATACTAGCTATACTGGGGCACTATACTGGGGCACTATACTGGCTATACTGGGGCACTATACTAGCTATACTGGGGCACTATTCTGGCTATACTGGGGCACTATTCTGGCTATACTGGGACACTATTCTGGCTATACTGGGGCACTATTCTGGGGCACTATACTAGCTATACTGGGGCACTATACTGGTGCACTATACTGGCTATACTGGGGCACTATACTGGCTATACTGGGGCACTATACTAGCTATACTGGGGCACTATTCTGGCTATACTGGGGCACTATTCTGGCTATACTGGGGCACTATTCTGGCTATACTGGGGCACTATTCTGGCTATACTGGGGCACTATACTGGCTATACTGGGGCACTATACTAGCTATACTGGGGCACTATTCTGGCTATACTGGGGCACTATTCTGGCTATACTGGGGCACTATACTGGGGGCACTATACTGGCTATACTGGGGCATTATTCTGGCTATACTGGGGCACAATTCTGGCTATACTGGGGCACTATTCTGGCTATACTGGGGCACTATACTGGGGGCACTATACTGGCTATACTGGGGACACTATACTGGCTATACTGGGGCACTATTCTGGCTATACTGGGGCACTATTCTGGCTATACTGGGGCACTATACTGGCTATACTGGGGCACTATTCTGGCTATACTGGGGCACTATTCTGGCTATACTGGGGAACTATTCTGGCTATACTGGGGCACTATTCTGGCTATACTGGGGCACTATACTGGCTATACTGGGGCACTATACTAGCTATACTGGGGCACTATTCTGGCTATACTGGGGCACTATTCTGGCTATACTGGGGCACTATACTGGGGGCACTATACTGGCTATACTGGGGCACTATTCTGGCTATACTGGGGCACTATTCTGGCTATACTGGGGCACTATACTGGGGGCACTATACTGGCTATACTGGGGCACTATTCTGGCTATACTGGGGCACTATTCTGGCTATACTGGGGCACTATTCTGGCTATACTGGGGCACTATACTGGGGGCACTATACTGGCTATACTGGGGCACTATTCTGGCTATACTGGGGCACTATTCTGGCTATACTGGGGCACTATTCTGGCTATACTGGGGCACTATACTGGGGGCACTATACTGGCTATACTGGGGGCACTATACTGGCTATACTGGGGCACTATTCTGGCTATACTGGGGCACTATTCTGGCTATACTGGGGCACTATACTGGCTATACTGGGGCACTATACTAGCTATACTGGGGCACTATTCTGGCTATACTGGGGCACTATTCTGGTTATACTGGGGCACTATTCTGGCTATACTGGGGCACTATACTGGGGGCACTATACTGGCTATACTGGGGCACTATTCTGGCTATACTGGGGCACTATTCTGGCTATACTGGGGCACTATACTGGGGGCACTATACTGGCTATACTGGGGCACTATTCTGGCTATACTGGGGCACTATTCTGGCTATACTGGGGCACTTCTCTGGCTATACTGGGGCACTATACTGGGGGCACTATACTGGCTATACTGGGGGCACTATACTGGCTATACTGGGGCACTATTCTGGCTATACTGGGGCACTATTCTGGCTATACTGGGGCACTATACTGGGGCACTATACTGGCTATACTGGGGGCACTATACTGGCTATACTGGGGCACTATACTAGCTATACTGAGGCAACTAAACTCCCTCCTACACTGGGGCAACTATGCTAGCTATGCAGCCGCCCCGACCCCCCCCCCCCCCCCCCCCCATAGCCTGCTGCGCACGGCACTGTCCACTAGGTCCACGGAATAACGTGCTGTGGACTGATGAAACTAAATATGAGTTATTTGGGAATAACGAGGAGTGTTATGCATGGAGGAAAAAGAACACAGCATTCCAAGAAAAACACCTGCTACCTACAGTGAAATATGGTGGTGGTTCCATCATGCTGTGGGGCTGTGTGGCCAGTGCAGGGACTGGGAATCTTGTCAAAGTTGAGGGATGCATGGACTCCACTCAGTGTCAACAGATTCTGGAGACCAACGTCCAGGAATCAGTGACAAAGCTGAAGCTGCGGCAGGGCTGGATCTTTCAACAAGACAACAACCCTAAACACTGCTCAAAATCCACTAAGGCATTCATGCAGAGGAAAAAGTACAACGTTCTGGAATGGTCATCTCAGTCCCCAGACCTGAATATAATTGAAAATCTGTGGTGTGAGTTAAAGCGAACCTTAAGTCTACTAAAAAAAAATGAGATTTACTCACCTGGGGCTTCCCTCAGCCCCCAGCAGCCGATCGGTGCCCTCGCAGCTCCGCTCCGATGTCCCAGGACCCGCCGGCGAGCACTTCCGGTTTGGCCGTCAGCGGCCGACAGGCATGGGAACGCGAGTGATTGTTCGCGTTCCCAGCCTGTATATCGCCCCCTATGCTGCTATTGCGACCTCCTGGCCGCAATAGCAGCATAGGGGGCGATATACAGGCTGGGAACGCGAACAATCACTCGCGTTCCCATGCCTGTCGGCCGGTGACGGCCAAACTGGAAGTGCTCGCCGGCGGGTCCTGGGACATCGGAGCGGAGCTGCGAGGGCACCGGTCGGCTGCTGGGGGCTGAGGGAAGCCCCAGGTGAGTAAATCTCATTTTTTTTAGTAGACTTAAGGTTCGCTTTAAAGAGAGCTGTCCATCCATGCTTGGAAGCCATCAAACCTGAATGAACTAGAGATGTTTTGTAAAGAGGAATGGTCCAAAATACCTTCAACCAGAATCCAGACTCTCATTGGAACCTACAGGAAGCGTTTAGAGGCAGTAATTTCTGCAAAAGGAGGATCTACTAATTATTGATTTAATTGTTTTTTTTTTTTTTTATGCACCTGCCTAATTTTGTTTAAACAATTATTGCACACTTTCTGTAAATACAATAAACTTCATTTCACTTCTCAAATATCACTGTGTGCGTCTCCTATACAATATATTTAACTGACATTTTTATTTTTTATCATAAGAACCAACGATTTATACAGGAAAATCATGATAATTAACAAGGGTGCCCAAACTTTTTCATCCCACTGTATATATATATATACAGTCTTGTGAAAAACTAGCCCCCTTCCTGATTTCTTATTCTTTTGCATGTTTGTCACACTTAAATGTTTCTGCTCATCAAAAACCGTTAACTATTATTTAAAGATAACATAATTGAGCACAAAATGCAGTTTTAAATGATGTTTTTTACTATTTAGTGAGAAAAAAACCTCAAAACCTACATGGCCCTGTGTGAAAAAGAAATTGCCCCCTGAACCTAATAACTGCTTGGGCCACCCTTAGCAGCAATAACTGCAATCAAGCGTTTGCGATAACTTGCAACGAGTCTTTTACAGCGCTCTGGAGGAATTTTGGCCCACTCATCTTTGCAGAATTGTTGTAATTCAGCTTTATTTGAGGGTTTTCTAGCATGAACCGCCTTTTTAAGGTCATGCCACAACATCTCAATAGGATTCAGGTCAGGACTTTGACTAGGCCACTCCAAAGTCTTCATTTTGTTTTTCTTCAGCCATTCAGAGGTGGATTTGCTGGTGTGTTTTGGGTCATTGTCCTGCTGCAGCACCCAAGATTGCTTCAGCTTGAGTTGATGAACAGATGGCCGGACATTCTCCTTCAGGATTTTTTGGTAGACACAGTAGAATTCATGGTTCCATCTATCACAGCAAGCCTTCCAGGTCCTGAAGCAGCAAAACAACCCCAGACCATCACATTACCACCACCATATTTTACTGTTGGTATGATGTTCTTTTGCTAAAATGCTGTGTTACTTCTACGTCAGATGTAACGGGACACGCACCTTCCAAAAAGTTCAACTTTTGTCTCGTCGGTCCACAAGGTATTTTCCCAAAAGTCTTGGCAATCATTGAGATGTCCTTTAGCAAAATTGAGAAGAGCCTTAATGTTCTTTTTGCTTAAAAGTGATTTGCGCCTTGGATATCTGCCATGCAGGCCGTTTTTGCCCAGTCTCTTTCTTATGGTGGAGTCGTGAACACTGACCTTAATTGAGGCAAGTGAGGCCTGCAGTTCTTTAGATGTTGTCCTGGGGTCTTTTGTGGCCTCTCGGATGAGTTTTCTCTGCGCTCTTGGGGTAACTTTGGTCGGCCGGCCATTCCTGGGAAGGTTCATCACTGTTCCATGTTTTTGCCATTTGTGGATAATGGCTCTCACTGTGGTTCACTGGAGTCCCAAAGCTTTAGAAATGGCTTTATAACCTTTACCAGACTGATAGATCTCAATTACAGTACTTATGTTCTCATTTGTTCCTGAATTTCTTTGGATCTTGGCATGATGTCTAGCTTTTGAGGTGCTTTTGGTCTACTTCTCTGTTTCAGATAGTTCCTATTTAAGTGATTTCTTGATTGAAACAGGTGTGGCAGTAATCAGGCCTGGGGGTGACTACAGAAATTGAACTCGGGTGTGATAAACCACAGTTAAGTTATTTTTTAACAAGGGGGGGCAATCACTTTTTCACACAGGGCCATGTAGATTTGGAGTTTTTTTTCTCACTAAATAATAAAAACCATCATTTAAAACTGCATTTTGTGTTCAATTATGTTATCTTTGACTAATAGTTAACGGTTTTTGATGAGCAGAAACATTTAAGTGTGACAAACATGCAAAAGAATAAGAAATCAGGAAGGGGGCAAATAGTTTTTCACACCACTGTATATACATACACTCTCATGAGAATTCTGCATAGGGAAGGAGAGGAGGAAGGCACTCAAGGAGGGGAGTGAGCCACCTTTTCCATCATCAGGCGCCTATAGGCACATGCCTACAGTGCCTTATGGTAAATCTGGCCCTGGAATCCAGCGTTGGCATCCCCAAAAGTCTGCTTGTCAGCGCTTGTCGCTGCTCCTGCGCAGGTGCACTAGCTGCTTTCCCCTTGGGCTACGGTGAAATAGCCAAGCCTGATCAGATCTGCTCTACTTCCCAATCACACATGCAACGCGCTTGCGCTGCAGAGTGGACCCGATCTGGCTCAGATATTTCCTCGCCTGAGACCGAGGGGAAAGCTGCTAGTGCACCTGTGCAGGAGCAGCGACAACCGCCACTGGATGTTGTCACTGTTTTGGTTGATCTGAGGGATTCAGCGCTGGATCTGGCTGGCTGAGCAGAATGAGGGAAGCCTCATTGGGGTCCACGGCAGTGCTGGTCGTAATGGAAAAATCTACGCTTACGGATCATTACACGTAATTTTACGCTATTACGCATTACGCAATTACGGTTACGGCGTAGGAAATTATCTACGGTACATCACTGTAATTACGCGTAAACTTACGCAGTTACGCGTAAGGATACTGTAATGTAGGCGCTTACACTACGATGTTATGCGTAGTGCTGTAATACCCATTAATGCGTATTTTTTTACGCATACGGACAATATGTACGCAATAGCCGTTCAAAGTGACAGTTATTGCGTACATATCATTCCTATGCGTCAAAACGTACGTTTATACTGGAGGGCGGGAGAAGATACTATTGGTTGCTTAGGATGTTGACTGATTGGCTACTCTTAGAAAAGGGGAGTTTTTACGTTAGTAATTACGCGTAAAATTACGCGTAAGTGTTCGTAAAATTACGCATACCTAGCAATTACGGTAGACAGTGTAATTACGATACCACTCTACTGCTTACGCGTAAATAATTACGCGTAAGACCGTAATTTACGCGTAGCGCTTACGCGTAAATTTACATTGAATTACGATGCGTAATTACGCTCATGCGTAATTTCGGCCCAGCACTGGTCCACGGGCCTCCCCCTCCCGAGGTAAGTATCTGATTTTTTTTTTAATTTAACAAAGTTAAAGGTTTACTTTACCTGGCGATTTGATTATCTCCGGATTTTAAGGGAAAATAAACATATCCCCAGATAGATTTTACAAAATAAATACTATACCTGGTATTTTTGCTGCTCTGGTGTGCCTTTTTTTGTGTTGTTTTTTTTTACTAAAACTTCATGCAAAACAAAGTGCATCAGAAAAGCATATTATTCAGTGGGCTGTGTGCAAAATGAAATCACTATTTCTAAAGACCTCTTATGACTAACATATATAGATTAAAACAAAAAACATTTTTCAATACAGGCATAGCTCCTTCCTCGGCACCAGCAGCTCCTCCCATCTCATCAGAGCTCTCTGTGATGCTGTGAATATACAGAACAGGAAAGCAGAGCCAGAAGGTGGCAGGCTTTGGTTTGAAAAGACATCAGAGAAGACAGACTCAGCTATAATGATTCCTGAGCAAAGCCACACTGAATGCTCAGTCGGGGGTTTTATCAGGGCTGAGAACAAGCAGGCTGAGCAGTGAAGGATGAAACAGAGAGCAGGGTAGGTGTTTTCTCTAATGTTCCCACTGATATGTATGGTAAAATACATGAGGGTGCTTTGTAAAAAATCATGCTGCTAGAGAGATCTGCAGCATCCCAGCACTTACTCGCCTCCCTGGGATCCAGCGCTGCAGTTCTCCCTCCATCCTCCGGGTGGTGCTTTAACCCTCTAGTGAGAGGGGGGAATGACCTGGGTGCAGTACCCTAGTGTCTGATTGATTTCCTCCTCACCCACCTCCTTCCAGGGACTGTTTAAAAGGGTATGGGGTAGGACCACTACACTACATGGGAAAGCTACTGGGGTGGAGGGAGGCACTGGCAACGTGACTACGAGGGAGAGCTGTGAGAAGAGGGGAGGGCACTTGATTACCAGTGGATGCCTTAAGGGGAAGGAGGGACCACTAGACTACCCTTGAAAGATATGAGGGGAGGGGGATCACTAGACCCCAGGGAAAGATGAACACCAGGGCAAGCTTTAACAAAACGATGGAGCTATTTCTATGGAAATACTGTTTTTGCCACCTCCTATAATCCCATCCACTTTTGAAAGCACACCCCCAGCATAATAAAGCAACCAATTATGCTTTCTGTAAACCGGTCAGCGTTCTCGCCTTGCAGCGCTGGCTCCCTGGTTCAAATCTCAGCCAGGTCGTAATCTGCAAGAAGTTTGTATGTTCTTCCTGTGTCTGCGTGGGTTTCCTCCGGGTACTCCGATGTCCTCCCACATCCCAAAAACATACAGATGAGTTAATGGGTTTCCCCCTAAATTGGCCCTAGACTATGATACATACCCTACAAAATACATACATAGACATATGACTATGGTAGGGATTAGATTGTGAGCCCCTCTGAGGGACAGTTAGAGACAAGACAATATACTCTGTACAGTGCTGCGGAAGATATCAGCTCTATATAAATACTAAAAATAACTTATTTTAGCCCAATCACATAACTAGGAAGCATTGGACCAAACAGAGAATGCAGAATTTTTCTGCCAAATTTTAATTTCAGACTAATCCATCACAAGACTGATTTTCCGTTTTTTTTCCGATTTCCATTTTCCTGATTTTTGTTTTCATTTTTTTGCATTTTCTGGTGCAAAAAAAAAAAAAAAGACAAATAAAATTCTCCTGGAAAAATCGGAAATCAGAAAAATGGAAAAAAGAAAATCTTAATCTTTGTGGAATCAGAAATGAGCAATTCCGACCATCCCTACTGATTGTTCGGGGGATTCTTCTCTGAAAATTGTACCGTTAGTCGGCATCTTTAGTGAATTAACATTTCACAAAATATTCTGTAAAATAAGCTGATTTCTGCTGTACCAAATGCTGCAACGCTCAGTAAACTGATGTCAGTCTTGCGAAGCACTGATATACTGTATGCGTTTCCCTTTAAAGGACGCCTGAGGTGACACGTGACATAATGAGATAGACATGGGTATGTACAGTGCCTAGGACGCAAATAACTATGCTGTGTTCCTTTTTTACTTTCTCTGCCTGAAAGAGTTAAAAATCAGGTATGAATGTGACAGTTTCTGTCCGGGTCGGGACCGGGTCGGACTATAGCATAACCCTCACTGATAAGGAATTACAGCCATAAAACACTTTCCTGGCAGAAAATGGCTTCTGAGCGCACAAAAGAGATAAAAAGGTCAATAGTTCATAGGTTTTAGCTCGGGCAAACTTCTATGAATGTGTCATTGAGAAGAGGCCATGAAACAGTAAACACTTAAAAAAAATATAAAATAAAACTGTGGGATAACAAAAATCATTTTTAGGAGAAGGATAGATACAGTTGTTTATCTCATCATTTTTTTTTTTACCTCGGATGTCCTTTAAGAGACCACTGTCGCGAAAAAAGTAAAATCTAAAATACATACAATAACGTACAAATAAGAAGTAAGTATGCTTCTTCCAGAGTAAAATGAGCCATAAATTACTTTTCTCCTATGCTGCTGTCACTTACAGTAGGTAGTAGAAATCTGACAGAACCGACAGGTTTTAGGTTAGTCCATCTCTTCATGGGGGATTCTCAGCATGGACTTTATTGTTTTTAAAGACTTTACCTGAAAAGAATTAATACAAAGATGCTAGCCAGCCTCCCTGGTCATTTCAAATTTTTGGGCACTTGGACAGATCAACTGCCATTTTCTAAGTGCTTTAGAAAATAAACCCCTGAGATTCCCCCATGAGTAGATGGGCTAGTCCAAAACCTGTCAGTTCTGTCAGATTTCTACTACCTACTGTAAGTGACAGCAAGATAAACGTAATTTACAGCTCATTTTACTCTGGAAGAAATGTACTTCTTATTTGTATGTTATGTATTTTAAATTTTACATTTTTCGCGATAGTGGCCCTTTAAATCAGATTCCAGACTTGCATTCCTATGAGCCATACATTATCTGCGGTATGTTTAGGATCCAGCATGCAATACGATGAAATTCAAGTTCTCGTATAGCATGAAAAGCAAGGTCAGGTCTCCGTGGTTACAACATCTGCCTCCTTATCTCTGATTGGTTCCCCCGTCCCAAGGAATCCCAAGGGGGGCATCGTTCCTGAAGATGAGACAACTCAGATGACCAAGATGGAGTCACCTGAGGCCAAATCGCGTGATTCCCGTCATGTCTCACAGAGCGAAGCCTTCTCATCCGCAGTTTAGATCATGTTCTGGATCGATCGTGGGGGACTCTGTGTGCTTCAGCGCAGCCATTTATCAGCAATTCCATACGATAATCATTTTTATTGATTTCCTAGAGTGGCTGGATTTCCCAGCATGCTGTGCGGAAGAATGACAACATGCACATTGTGTTTCTACATGAGCTAAACGGTCCCCGAGAAGGAGCGCTGCGTTCCCTTCCTGCAATGATTACACAAGCTAAAAATGATGAAATGCTCTCATCGCAAGCGTGCACGGCTGTGAAAAATTAATGATGCCATCTAAAAAATGTTACCACCATCATGCTGTTTACTTACTAACAAAAAAGAATCAAACATCGAACTCTGAAGGCCAGTCTCACAGAAAATCGGCCCCAATCTGGCTTACAGAAAATCTAAAGAGGGGGGAAAAATCAGTTTGACTTACTTGGGGCTTCTTGCAGCCCCCTAGAGTCATCCCGACACCCTCCGGCCAGCAGCGGTGACCCCCACAAAGCTGGCCGGCCATGTGCCCCCTCACTGCATCTCTGTGCATGGCAGCGTTCTGCGCATGTGCAGTATGGGGAAATTAGCACTGCGCATGCGCAGAATGCTCCCGGCAATAAGAGCACGATCTGGGTGCACGCGGCTCAGGGCCACGCATGCTCAGTAGCCTCTGACTCGCTGGTACTGGCCAGCTTTCAGGGGGTCGCCGCTGCTCAGATGGACGGCATCTCAGAATGACGGCACGGGCACAGGAAGACTGCGGGGGGCTGCAAGGGGCCCCAGGTAAGTTAAACTGGCGGTTGCCAAGCTGTTAAAAAAAAAAAAGCTGTTATTTACTTTGTACAGCGCTGCGATCTAGCACAGTGCTGTACTGGGGACAGCCCTGCCACTTGGCTGTCCCCTGGAGTTGCCCAAAAATAGATACTGCATAGGCTGATTCCTATGAGAGCCGATCATACTGATTGGCAACGAGGAGGGGGGGGGGGGGGGGAGGAAGAGGGAGGGGGGAAAAAATCTCTATATAAAAAGAAAAACAATAAAATTAATAAAAAAATATATATATACAAAACGCAGCAGTAATTAGATGCCACCAACAGAAAGCTCTGTAGGTGGCAAGAAAAGGAGGCAAGATTCACTTGTGTGCTAAGTTGTATGGCCGTGCAGCGAACTGTTAAAGGTGAAGAGTGATGAATTGTAAGGGCCTGTTTCCACTATTGCGGGTAATCGGGACGAATTTGCAGAGTTTCCCCGCAGGCAAAGCGCACCGGGAAACTCTGTGATAGGGGATAAAGCTGCCACCGGCTGAATCGCTTGCCATAGCGATGCGGCAGACATTGCATCATTTTTCCGTGCGTGCGGCAGTGAATCCAGGAAGTGCAAACGCAGTCTCGCAGCCACGCGCGGCGGCCAGTGGAAACGGGCCCTAAAAAATGGCCTGGTCACTAGGGGGGTGTAAGCCTGTGGTGGTCAAGAGGTTAATATTATTATTATTAATTTATAAAGCGCTAACATATTCCGTGGCGCTGTACAAAGTAAGAAACAAACATGGGGTACATAATAATTCAGACAATGGTGTACACCAATATACAAGATACATAATTAATTAGTGACAAAATACAAAAAAAAGATACAAAATACAATCTACAAAACACAGAATTAGTAATGACAGTGATAAAAGTAACATGATAAATAAAATGTACAATGACACAAAAGGGGGATAGAGCCCTGCCCTAGCGAGCTTACAATCTAAAGGGGAGTGGGGGGGGGGAAGAAGGGGTAGTATACAGCAAATATATAGAGGCAGTGTGTATTAGGATATTTAAATATATATTTAACCTTTTAACACAAATATCTTTAAAAAAAGAGGAATTTAGGAGACTGGGTAAGGAGTTAGCACACAATAAAAGCACGTTCTAGCGATTAGTCATTTGTCCATACAGATCTTTACCTCAGACAAATAAAAGAGAGAGAGGGACAGAGGGGTTTCAAAACCAGGAGCGTCCCTATGAGAGAGGGATAGCTGGGAGATCTGCTGCCTGCTAGTACAGCCCCCATCTGATATCTCGGTCACTGACAGCTCAGCAATCTATAGAGCCTTCCTGCAGGAAATCCCAGACTTCCCAGCAGTGTCTCCAAGGCTCAGCTTCCCAGCCGTGTCACCCAGACTGACAACACAGATTCCCTGGAGATGACGTAACTCTGTTTACATTCCATCAATGCTGAACTCTGCTTCATCTACACTGCTGATGAGCAGTACATGTAGTCAGGGCCGGATTTGTACTCTTTACCGCCCAAGGCCAATGTCACCAGCTGCCCCCCTCCAGTATAGGTAGCCAGATGACCCCTCCCCCCTTCCCTCTAGTATGGGTAGCCTAGGGACCCTCCCCCCAGTATAGGTAGCCAGATAACTCCTCCCTCCTGTCCCTCCAGTATAGGTAGCCAGATGACTCCCTTAATCCCTCCCTTTCCCACTCAGTGTCATTCACTTCTCTGCTCGTCTCCAGTGCAGAAGCTTCCTCTTCCCCTCTGTTTCCAATGCTGCCCAAGGCCGTAGCCACCCACCACAACGCCAACGCGCTCATAGTAGGGCAAGGTGGCCGCTGCACAGGTGGCTGGCAGCAGGGAGATCAGGCTCTCTCCTGATCTCCCTGCATTGCAGCACTTGCAAGCTTGCAAATGCTGCACCAGTGAGTCTGCTGCTTTGGTGCCCTTGTTCTTGTGGTGCCCTAGGCCATGTCCTATGTGGCCTAGGCCTAAATCCGGCCCTGCATGTAGTCAGAGTCAGGACCAAGTCCTCCAGCACCCAAGTCTGAGACACCAAAGTACGCCCTCCCATCCCTCCCACCCAGGCCCGGATTTACATCACAGGAGCCTATATGCGCGGATGTCCTGGCACCCCTAGACTTCACCCTCCAGAAACCTACAACTCACTGAACCGCACCACAAGTGTGCTGGCTGTTCCATCTGTCACTTCTTCCTTACCAGTCATAGGTAGCTACAGGTGTCCCTTAGCATTAATAGCCAGCTAGTTGTGCCCCGACAGAAGGGAGATCTTGTCAGTGGAATTCCGAGAGCCGGGTGACTAAACTGCCACCTTTCCATCACCAGGCGCTTGTAGGCGCGTGCCTACAGTGTCTTATGGTAAATCCGGCCCTGCTCCCACCCCAGCCGTCACACACTGATTGCTATTAGAATAAGAGGCGCCCCAGGGCCTTAATCTCTAGTTATCTGGCTTGCAGTCACTGCCATGTATCCCCTTTTATTATTTCTCTTTGCTTCAAACACAATAAGGGAATGATAGCTGAGTGAGTTGTGCGCCCCCCACCTTCACTGCACTGCTGGAGCCTCTCTTGCCTCTGACTCGGCCCGGCCCTACATGTAGTTGTGCATAGATTGTGGTGGGGCGGTCCAGACATTTTCTTAGTAATTACCGGGAAGCCCACAGACAGCCCCCACCACAAAAGGCCCGTACACACGCTTTTTATTTGACCAAAACGATCAAATAGAGGGGAAAAAAAAAATTCTTTTTTTTTGATCGATAAATTTGTCTTTTTTTGGGGGGGTAAAAATCGGATCGGACATGTTGGAAAAATCTGGGTGATTGCTTGTGAAATTGTATAGTGTATGGTTAGTTGTATAAGAAGATACTGTTAGGTAAACCAACTTCGTTTTTCTCTGACTTTTGTAAAAATCGAACGTTCATGCATAGTACCTTGAAAATAATTTTAAAAACTATTCGTCCAAACGGAATCATCGATCGAATTTTTCTGATCGAAAAAAAAAATTGAAAAAAAAATTGTATCATATATGGGCAGCATTAAGTCGGCTGAGGCGGCCGACAATGACCCCCTCAACCAATAATCAGGCGTGTATAAAGCAGCCGGTGACCCCCAACCCGCAAGTGAATCGCTGGGCAGATCTACTCACCCCCAGCGTTGCCAATCCCCCACTGATCCCATTGTTCCTGCCGCTCCCCCGCCTGTCATGTGACATCACTCACGCGCTGCTCGTCGTTGCCCCTGCATAGCAACACAGCTACAACTCAACTACACAGCTGACGCGTGTGTGTGCAGCCCAGCCCATCGATGTTTCCCAAGGGGATCAGGTCGAGATCCTCTACAGGCGACATCCGTCAAGGGTGTGTACGCACCTTTAAGGTTCGTACACACGTCAAATGGAAGTCGTTCAGATTGAACAGTGAAAGATGGAAGACCAAGTTGTGAGTGACGTGTCATTAGCGATTGTGTGTGTAGGCGTGGCACTATACACACACCACAGATACTGTATATTGTCAGATAATTTGCTTTTTGCTGTTGGCAACACAGCTTCTCCTTCTTTCCACGCAGCCGCATTTTGTAGATGCACTGTTCATTAGTTACCGATTCCTGTACACACTCTTCATTATGAACGATCATCACCCGAAACAATCCACTGGGCAGATTGGCCAGAATGACCATGAGTCTCTTATCATTGTCTTTTTCAGTTGGTCACTTCCATTTCCTGAATCGGTCAATCAGTTGTTCGCCGATCTTTTTGCACTACTTCCATCTCACCTGTGTACGAACCTTAGGACATTGGGGTTCATTGTGCGTTGTGTGCATGCTACGTGCTGTAGTGCAGCATAGCGTGCGCTGGTAAGTGACTCGCCCTGCTTGCTAATAGCGGCCGCTCCACTCATTCCGCCATGAGCCCCGTCGGGTCCGGTGGCTTTCTAGGACATGATCCCGGTGCTTTGATTGGCCCAATAGGCTGCCTGTTACGTGACAGGCAGCCTATTGGGCCAATCAAAGTGCGGGGTTCACATTCTTTAAAGAGAAGGCTCGAGGGAAAAAAAATGTACTTACCTTGGGCTTCCTCCAGCCCCTGGCAGCAGTCCTGTGCCCTCGTCACAGCTCCGCTCCCAGCTGGTGGCCCAGGGTCCCCTCTGTTGCAGATGCCAACTTCGCCAGGCAAGCAGCGAAACACTCCAGACCACGTGAGCGTAATCGAGAGCAGCAATCGAACAGGCACAGTAGATGCCGGTTGGCATTTGTAACGGAGGGGACCCCGGACCACCAGCTGGAAGCAGAGCTGTGGCGAGGTACATATCTGCTGCCAGTAGCTGCAAATGAATATTACATACTAACCTCACCGTCAGTTCCTCTGAGAAGCTCACCATTTTCTTCTTACAGTGATCCCTTCCAGTTCTGACAAGATTTTGTCAGAACTGAAATATACCAGTTGCTGTCAGTTATATATCAGCTGCTGTCAGTTACAACTGAATGTGCAAGGTAATGTCCATATTTCTCTATGGCTCAAGTGGGTGATATTACAGTTTAACAGTGTGCTGACCAGGAAACTGTTATGAGCTAATGGCCATTTTTAAAATGGAGGACGGAGATTTCCATTGATCACAGTGGACAAACAGGACGCGGGACAGGAGAAAGAGATTGAGGATTAGACTACACAGGAGGTAAGTATGACCTGTGTATGGTTATTTTGACTTTTTATTTTCAGTTCAGGTTCTCTTTAAGGCCACTGGTTCAGACGATGAGTCCATAACACACAGACTCATACAGACTCATACAGACACATATTTGCAGCATTTTACCAATATTGTACTAGCAGCTATCCACGGCCAAATTCTTGCATCACCTTTTTCTACTTGTATTCATAACACTCACACTGTGGATATATAACTGTGTCCACAGGATGCACAGTATAGATTACTATACATCTGTAATTGCAGTGCAGGCATGTACAGCATGACTTGAACGCATTAGTCGCAGTATAGATATGCACTGCTACCTATACTCCGTGTTCAGCATGTACATTGCGTGGCTACACACAACAGATCTGACTGAGATCTGTAGTTTCATGGTATAAATCCTAGACAGGGCAGATGCACAGAATACATTATTTTTTTACATACCTAACTGTTAGTCCTTTGAAGGGTCTGTCCCTGTTTCTTTTTAATAAATCCCTCTGACTTTCTCTTCTTCTCAGCTGTACCTTGGTCAAGACATATGTACAGCTCTGTGTAAATAAATACAGTATATTGTTTAACACCTGCAAGTGCCTATACACAGCATACAACCTCTACACTAATGTGCTGCTTAGTGACATGACTATGTATTCTGTAAAGTGCTGCAGAGGAAATCACTGCCATATAAATATATAATATGATAGGAGATTATACTATGACTATAGTAGGGATAAGATTGTGAGCTCCTCTGAGGATAGTCAGTGACATGACTTTGTACAGTGCTGCAGAAGATGTCAGCGCTACATAAACACATAATAATAATAATAATAATATGGTAGGGCATTAGGCTATGACTAAGGTAGGGATTGGATTGTGAGCTCCTCTATGTACTTGCAGTGACATGACTAAGTAATCTGTAAAGTGCTGCAGACGATGTAATAATAATAATATGGTAGTATATTAGACTATTACTATGGTAAGATTAGATAGTGAGCTCCTCTAAAGACTTACAGTGACATGACTATGTACTCTATAAAGTGCTGCAGAAGATGGCAATGTTGTGTAAATACCTAACATTATGGTAAGACATAGGGCTTGATTTACAAAAGAGTGCTAACTGATAGCACGGGCGGTTTCGCTCGAATTTTTGCGTTGCGTGCAATTGTGAATTTTTGCGCAAAACGATAACGTTTTTGTGCGCAAACAATATCGATTTCGTGTGAAAATTCGTGTTTGCGCACAAAGACATTATCGTTTCATGCGCAAATTCACAATCGCGCGCAACGCAAAAATTTGCGTGAAAACGGCCGTGCCATCAGTTACCACTCTTTTGTGAATCAAGCCCATAGAGTACAACTATAGTAGAGATTAAATTGTGAGCTCCTCTGAGGACAGTTAATGACATAACTATGTACTAAGTGTGCAGGAAAGATAAACACTATATATAAATACATAATCATAATATTGTAGGACATTTGATTATAACTTCGGTAGGAATAAGGATTCAATTGTGAGCTCCTCTGAGGACAGTCAGTGACATGACTATGTACTCTGTAAAGTGCTTCAGGAGATGTCAGTGCTATATAAATACATAATAATATTATGGTAGGACATTAGACTATGACTATAGTAGGGATTAGATTGTGAGCTTTCAAGAGTCAAGACATGACAATGTACGCTGTAAAGTGCTACAGAAGATGGCAATGCTGTATAAATACATAATATAGTAAGACATTAGATTACGACTATATTAGGGATTAGATTGTGAGCTCCTCTAAGGACAGTTAATCACATGACTATGTACTTAGTAAAGTGCTGCAGGAAAGGTCAACACTACATATAAATACATAATCATAATATTGTAGGACATTCGATTATACTATAACTATGGTATGGATTCGATTGTGAGCTCCTCTGAGGGCAGTCAGTGAAATGACTATGTATTCTGTAAAGTACTGCAGGAGATGTCAGTTCTGTAAAAATACATAATAACATGGCAGGACATTAGACTATGACTATGGATTAGACTGTGAGCTCCTCTGAGGATAGTCAGGACATTGACTATGTACTCTGTAAAGTGCAGCAGAAGATGTCAGTGCAATATAAATACATAATAATGTGGTAGGACAATAGACTATGGCTATGTTAGGGATTAGATTGTGAGCTCTTCTGAGGACAGTCAGTGACATGACTATGTACTCTGTAAAGTGCTGCAGAAGATGACAGTGTTATATACATACATAATAATAATATGGTGGGACATTAGACTGACCCCTGTATAGTAGGATTAGACTGTGAGCTCCTCTGAGGACAGTCAGTGACATGGCTATGTACTCTGTAAAGTGCTGCAGAAGATGACAGTGTTATATACATACATAATAATAATAATAATATGGTAGGACATTAGACTGACTCCTGTATGGTAGGATTAGACTGTGAGCTCCTCGGAGGACAGTCAGTGACATGACTATGTACTCTATAAAGTGCTGCAGAAGAGGACGTTAGTGCTCTACAGTATACTGTGATATTCAGTATAAGTTTCACATAGTTTAGGCAGCCATAAAGTTGAAAACAATAGTTTTGTTTATTTTTGCAACATAAGTTAGGCATCCGCCAGAAAACAGAAAATGAAGTGCAGCTTCACTCAGCAAACAAAACTATGCAGTTCATTGTTCAATTCAACAAAAAGAAAAATCCATCTTTCTTCAGCAACCCAAACTTTAAAGTCTTTGCAAGAAACACAGTTCATTTACTGACACGCCTCAGTATTTCTTTTCCTTTTAGCAAGAGGGTTACCTTCCTTGTAACAGTGGGAAGTCCAGCCAGGAACTCTGGTCCACACACACTGCAGCCTGCACAGCTCATCAGCAATGCACACCTGCTCAGGAAAATCACACTCACTCCTTTCTCAGAGCTCCTGGCTGGACTTCCCAGTGTTACAAGGAGGTGTCTTCTTCATCCTCTCCAAGCATAACTTGTAACTTAGAGGTTAACTCAGACTCTTTTGTCAACTCTAGCAGGGGTAATTCCACTTGATTTCCTTCTGACATAGGTACAAGTGGATCAACACTCATTTCTACTTCTATTAACACCATAGTTGAATCATGCTGCATCAAGCTCCATAACTCTGAAAACAATGAGAAGTCACATCCTATTATAACATCATACATTAGACAAGACAAGACAAATAACATTTATATTGCGCTTTTCTCCTTGTGGACTCAAAGCGCCAGAGCAGAGCAGCAGCCACTAGGGCGCGCTCTATTGGCAGAAGCAGTGTACGGGAGACTTGCCAAAGGTCTCCTACTGAATTAGTGCTGGCATACTGAACAGGCAGAGCCGAGATTCGAACCCTGGTCTCCTGTGTCAGAGGCAGAGCCCTTAACCATTACACCATCAGCCAATTAGGGAGGGTACCACCCCCACATTAGGTGTCATAGTTCCACACATGGTAGAAATTGAGACAGCCACCAAGGGATATGCCCTAGTGTCCCCAATGTACACAAATAACCCGCAAGGTGGGTGCCATTGGATCAACCTGTCCCACCACGCAGGTATGCACCAGAGGGATCCATCTGAAAATGGCGCCTGTGAATAATGGCGCACGGTGTTGCCGCTAATCCATTTGCCGCTTATTGTTATTTAACGTTAAAGCCTTATTGTTATTTATCGTTAAAGCCTTATCGTTATTTAGCATTAAAGCCTTATCGTTATTTAGCGTTAAAGCCTTATTGTTATTTAGCGTTATAGCCTTATCGTTATTTAGCGTTAACACACAGAACCCTCTAACCCTAAGACCCCCTGGTGGTGCCTAACCCTAAGACCCTCCGGTTGGTGCCTAACCCTAAGACCCCCTCTGGTGGTGCCTAACCCTAACCACCCCCCTGGTGGTGCCTAACCCTAAGACCCCCTGGTGGTGCCTAACCCTAAGACTCCCCTGGTGGTGCCTAACCCTAAGACCCCCCTGATGGTGCCTAACCCTAAGACCCCTCCAGTGGTGCCTAACCCTAAGACCCCCTCTGGTAGTGCCTAACCCTAACCACCCCCCTGGTGGTGCCTAACCCTAAGACCGCCCTGGTGGTGCCTAACCCTAAGACCGCCCTGGTGGTGCCTAACCCTAAGACCCCCCCCTGGTGGTGCCTAACCCTAAGACCCCCCTGATGGTGCCTAACCCTAAGACCCCTCCAGTGGTGCCTAACCTTGACAGTGTTACATTAAATCCATTCACCATTTTGCAGTTAACGTCTGCAGTTTGGCTTATGTAGGGCGCTATTGATAAATAACGTTACTGTGGGCAATTACGTCTGCTGTTTGGCAAATGAACAGCGCTATTGATAAATAACGTTAGTGTGTGCCACTATTGATAAATAAAGTTAGTGTGTGCCGTTCTTCTTCTTTTTTCCCTGTGCGCCATTATTATGCAGTACTAACCATAAATAGCGATAAGCGTATCTTTTTAATATGGCGCCATTTTTATGCATAGGCGCTGTGCGCCATTATTCACTGATCCGGCACCAGAGTCACCATGCTTCCTGAATCTAGTAAAGCATGAGCAGGAAAACCATTCACATTACCCTGCATTAACATTGCCCCTTATTCTCAGGGCGTGCAGTGCAATTTATTTGAGCATGAAACGATACTCGACGAATAGTTCCGCATTCCATTGGCTCTTCTTGCAATGGTCATTGTGCCCTCACATGCCCCCAGGTTTGGCACTTCCAGCACTGTGTTAAGCCAGCTTTCCGGGAGACAACACCCTCTTTAGGGGGGCTGTTATTGCTAGATCCCCTGCTTGAGCCAGGAAAACGTGTAGCTCCTCCTTCTGACACTGAGGAGGTCTTTGACACTCTGTTAGCCGGGTAGTTCCTAGGCCTCGAAGGTCCTAGCAGATCCTCTACAACAGTGAACCTTTCCACCATATCCACAAGCTGGTCCACAGTCTTGGGGTCCCCATGGATCACCCAGCGCTGTAACGGTCAAGGAAGGGCCCTTAAATATCGGTCCAGGCCGATGCGTTCCACTATCTGTAGGCCTGTCAAGATCTCTGGCTGCAACCACTTCCTCACCAGCTGTATGAGTTCATGCATCTGTGACCTAGGGGGTAGATCTGGTTGGTACCTCCAGCTATGCACTCTCTGTGCTCTGACAGCTGTAGTAACTCCAAGGTGGGCTAATATCTCTATTTTTAAGTCATCAAAACGTTTAGCGTTCTCTGAAGGCAGATGAAAATATGCTTTTTGTGGATCTCCTGTTAAGAAGGGTGCAATAAGGCTGTCTTGGCCATCCCTCTCGCTCTGCAATACATAATAATATGGATGGACATACATTAGACTATGACTATGGTAGGATTAGATTGTGAGCTCTCTGAGGACAGTCATTGACATGACTATATACTCTGTAAAGTGCTGCAGGAGAGGTCAGTGCTGTATAAATACATAATAATAATATGGTAGGACATTAGACTATGACTATGGTAGGGTTAGATTGTGAGCTCCCCTGAGAACAGTCAGTGACATGACTATGTACTCTGTAAAGTGCTGCAGGAGATGTCAGTGCTTTATAAATACATAATAATAATATGGTAGGACATTAGACTATGACTATGGTAGGGTTGGATTGTGAGCTCCCCTGAGAACAGTCAGTGACATGACTATGTACTCTGTAAAGTGCTGCAGAAGATGGCAGTGCTATATAAATACATACATAATAATATGGTAGGACATTAGACTATGACTGTGGTATGATTAGATTGTGAGCTCCTCTTAGGACAGTCAGTGACATGGCTATGTACTCTGTAAAGTGCTGCAGAAGATGCCAGTGTTATATAAATACATAATAATAATATGGTAGGACATTAGACTATGACTGTGGTAGGATTAGATTGTGAGCTCCTCTTAGGACAGTCAGTGACATGGCTATGTACTCTGTAAAGTGCTGCAGAAGATGGCAGTGCTATATAAATACATAATAATAATATGGTAGGACATTAGACTATGACTATGGTAGGGTTAGATTGTGAGCTCCCCTGAGAACAGTCAGTGACATGGCTATGTACTCTGTAATGTGCTGCAGAAGATGTCAGTGCTATATAAATACATAATGATAATAATAATAATGTCAGGACATCGGAATATGACTATATCAGATATTAAATTGTAAGCTCCTCTGAAGATGTCAGTGCTATATAAATACATAATAAATCATTGTTTCACTTCTTCATTGTTCTCATAACTGCGAGGCGTGTGCTTTTGTCTAATAATATTCACTCTGAGAGCTCCCCCTCTTTCCCATTGTTTTAGTGCACCAAATATATATATTTCCAGACTCCTCAGTATTGGATAAAGGTAGGTTTAATCTGCGGATGGGTATTTTATCCAGACTGCAGGGACATTGTTTAATGTATAGGCTGTATGGGGCGGCAGTGCACCGCACGGCTGCTCACGGCATTCAGTGCAGAGGCATCTGCTGCATAGCTGCACAGTACTCCGCTCTCCAGCAGGCCAGCTGCACACAGACAATGTTGTTCTCATCTGCAGTATGCAGTAGACTGTGTCCTCATCACGTCTCTCTACAGCCTGCACCCCTTCCTCTGTCTCTGCAGCTGTAGGCCAATGATGTCACTTTTTATTATCCCTCCCCCCCTCCCACCTGCCTCAAGTCTGATCCAGACTGCAGCTGGTTAAGGATGAGTCTCCCCCTGTTTCCAGGCAGGTCAGTGATGTGATCCTGGTCTGACACCAACAACACACGGCTGATCCATATTCATAATATCAGCGTGTGTTGTCACTTTCTATATCAGAAGCTTTACACTATCCATTCTCCTAGTCTGGTCCTCCCTTCCCTCTCGCCCATTGGCTGCTCCTCTGCTGCCTGGCAAATCCTATTGGCCCCCCTCAGCAGCTGTCAGATAAAAAGCTGCTTTTGTACGGCATAAGGACAAGGAACAATCAGCCACAGAGCAGAACACGAGGGAGAGAGAGAGAGAGAGAGAGAGAGAGAGAGAGAAAAGACAGGGAGAGACCATGAGAGACAAAGCCAAGGCTGGCCATCGCTAGAGACCGCCGACGATTTTCAGGGATTCGCCTCTCTGGACAGGGGCATAGAAGGCCGCAAGCGACCAGGGCGGGCTTGGCAAAGAGAAGGGTGTAGGGGACGAGTAATGAAAGAACGCCGAATGTGAAGCCAATGGCAGAAAGTTGAAGACACCAATATCTGAACTGTGATCCGAGCGAAGCCCACAGTCACTGGGCTCCACCGATAACCAGAAAACCCTGAAGCCGTAAGTAGCCCCCTCTTCTTTGTTACGTATCCATCTTCACTTTAGCTTGCCGTATTAGTTTCACTTCTCTTCCTCCCCTTTGATTTGTCGACCTCCCATTTATGCTGAACATCCATCTTCTCATCTGGATTCTTAGCCCGTCTCTTCTTCTTGTTATGTCCATCTTTGCTTCTTCTCTGTTCTCTATCTGTCTGTTGAGTTGCTTGTCTTAGTTTTTAATTGCCTTTTCATTTTTGGGGGCATTAAAGACTCATATTTTAGTTCCGTATGGGCTATTTATACAGCTAGCGTTTGAGTTTGCTATGTTATATATGAGTTGCCTTCCCATCCTTTGTTTTGGTGGCCTACTCATCATAAAGGTCACTTAAGTATATTCATTTCAGTTAACCTATCCTTCCAGTCCTTCCAGTTGGGTTACCTTCTCCTAGGATTTTTTTGGGTTACCTTCTCCAAGGAATTAGTTTTGGTTGGTTACACGTCTTTTTTGAACTACCTATATAACATATGGTCCCTTTGGGTTGACTGTTTGCTCTTGGAGTTGCCTCTTCAGCTCAACTTTAGGTTTTCTATCCAACATTCCTTTTGTGTCCTCTCTCCAGCCCTTTACGGTCTCCTTGATGTCTACCATCTTTTTGCCTTGCTTGTGTTTTGTTTTTATGTGTTATGGAATTTTCCTATATCCCTTTTGTCCTCAACAATTTTTAGTTCTCCTCCACCCCCTCAGAGTCATTCCTCCTGCTCCTTTTAGGTAGGTCTTCTCTGGGCCTCTTCCTCTGTTGACGCAGATCTTTTTGGGTACATTTTTAGCTCAGTTTCTCAGTGTTTTCCCTTGTCCTAGAGAAGGTTTTGACAAAGTTAGGCTGTCCAGATGTTTTGAGACTACAAGATTTAGGGTAAGCTGTGAATTGTAGCTGCAAGCCAGTAATAGAGCTACAATCACCTTCTTCCTAAGGTATACTAGGACCACTTTGAATCTAAAAAACGTATTTTTTTAAATAATTCATATTTTGAAGAATCATCGTTAGTAACTTTAACTTCCTGATAAGATTCATAGTTTAGCTGGTTTTAAGACAATTGTTTCATAGCTTTGTCTTGAAGGAAAAGGGAAGTTAAGTATTCATAGAGGCCATCATTAGTATCCTCCCTTTAAAGTGGACCTGAACTCTTGCACAGGACAGAAGAAAAACTTAGAGAAATGCACCGTGTATGTATTAAGAGAGTTTAGCCTAATTTCCCCTCATCTGTCACTAATCACCACCGTAATTTGATCTCTCAGCTTTGTCAGATCAGGAATCTCCTCTGCCACGGCAGTGCAGCTAATTTGTAAACACAGCATGTTCACCCTATGTCTGTTTCCATAAAAGCAGGAAGTAGACACACTGCAGATTTATTGCAAGATTTGTATCAGCTCTAACAAATAAATGTTTTTCTTTACAGGTTATTATCCTGTTGCATATCTTTTAGAGCAGAGAGGAAGTTCTGAGTTTAGGTCCGCTTTAAGAAGCAAATAATCTTCATAGTTCTTTACACCATAAGTGACTCTAAACATAATAAAGACAGAGGATCAGAATGCCACCCAGTCAAATAGTGAATTTAAAGAAGAAGTCAGCAATATTGATTTTAAAAAAAATCTTTTTCACTTAAGGGTACCTGTTAAGAGTCAGTAAACCAAAAATGCAAATGTAACTTTATGTATAAGAGCCAATCGCCACAATATAGTAATTAGGGATGATCAATGAGATGTAAATCATTTATCCTTGCATGCACATTTTGTATAAATTATTTGAAGCTTGAAATTGGACCAATCAGAATAACTTCCTGTCAATTTTTATTAGTCAAGGTTTAAATGCAAGGTGAAATTATTTGCATCACATTGGCATCCTTTCTGTTAGTTCAAAGAAGGTATCAGCAGCAGATAAAGTTGTTTAGTTGTTAAGATTGTATACAATGAACAGAGGCGCCAAAAGTATAAGATTAGATTAAATAAGCTTAAAAACCAATTTAAATGGCAAAATTGAAGGAGGAAGTGGTGGTCTTACCTCCCTCAAGCAGACACGACAACAACTGCGATTCAGACAGTCAAACACATTTATTAGGAACTCCAAAAAGAAATGCAACGCGTTTCGCAGGTTCAACCCCCGCTTCATCCGGCAATATAGGGAGGAGTTAAGAGCCTCTGGCGCTTAACTTGAATCCTTGTGCAGATTGTTTGATACTCCTCCCTATATTGCCTGATGAAGCGGGGGTTGAACCTGCGAAACGTTTTGCATTTCTTTTTGGAGTTCCTAATAAATGTGTTTGACTGTCTGAATCGCAGTCGTTGTCGTGTCTGCTTGAGGGAGGTAAGACCACCACTTCCTCCTTCAATTTTGCCATTTAACTTGGTTTTTAAGCTCATTTAATCTAATCTTATACTTTTGGCGCCTCTGTTCATTGTATACAATTTTGAGTCCACCCTTGGTGGAGGGTTGCTACCCTTTCTTCCTGTCTACAGAGAGCAACTTCGTAATTCTGAGTGGGGTCAGGACAATCTCCCCACCTGCCTTTACAGTGGTTGCCTAATGGTGACCCTGACTTGTGAGTATCTAGCAACACAAACTTATTGCCACCTTGTCCATTACGAATTACATTATTGGGGCTCTTGGTGTTCCCTGTTTTTAGTTGTTAAGAGAACACTTACAAGTAAAAGAAAACCCAAGGCAAAGAAAACATAAAGATTTATACTAACCTTGGGCTTCCTCTAGTCCCTGTAGGCCATGGGCTCCCTCATGGGCCATGGGCCGCGCGTGAGCAGTAGTCCCTGACTACCGGGCCTAACAGCTGGAGGATGGGGGGTAATGGATGGACACCAAGGGAGCCCACAGTCTCCAGGGAGCTCCACAGGGAGGTTATTATAAAGCCTTGTGTAGTCCTAATCTCAGGTTCTCTTAAAACTAGCAGGGCCTCCCTCTGATCCTGTCCTTTTCCACTTTTCTTGAGGCGCAAAGACAAAAATTGGCATCTTCTGAACCCAACCACATGATGCCTTCTAAGTCTAATTTCCTTGGCTTTAACTACTTTATATAATTGGCTTTCTTTTGTTGCCATTAAACTATCCAGCAGGGATTCTCAGCGCCGAATAGAGATGCGTGCATTTTAGGCCTACGCGTTAGGCGCTATTTAAGGAATAACCATTGAAGTTAGGAAAACACACCGCCAACCCAATAACTCACGCGTGGAGGAGTACTAGTGGCTTAAAGTGAACCAAAATCCTGTGAAATAAATCAGACCTGTGAAAACATTATACGAGTTGTCATTTTATAATGGCTTCATCTCAGTAGTAGTTAAAGCCTCTTACGCTATGCGATTTTTACGAGAACAGGTAAACAATAAATACCTCCTTGATACAGATTACTGCCTACAGTAAGTACGCATGCTGGAATACATGCAGTAGAGATGATCCTTCAAAAGAAGCCTGAGGTGGGGTGAAAAGTTGGCTTTTACTAACCCGGGCTTTCTTCTAACCCCACGTAGCCTTGAAGGTCCCTTGGTGTCCTCCTGGGCCACTTCGTTGATCCATTGTCAGCCTTGGTAAGTTCCACAAGTCAATTGCAGTTTCGGGTTATGTTCCGTAACGCCAGGTAAACCTTATGGGTGTCGTTTGCCCTTGTAAGTTTTACCGTTATTGTGTGGAGATCCCCCCATGAGTCATATGGACTTGCCGGATGTCTGTCTTGTGTTTTGGGTGGTCTGTAGGTCAGGTCCAATTCAGCCAGTGGAATTTGGACACCTCAACTGCATGCTTGTTCTGGGGGGGGGGGGGGGGGGGTGACTCAAAAAGGTAAAAAGCAGAAGATCAGAATGTATTGTTTTCATGGGTAAAGCCACTGAGGCAGTAGCCTAAGGCCACAGACTGGACAAGATCTTCTCAGTTTGCTGTCATTCAATGGTTTAGTCCAGATGTTGAAGCTGAGTCACAGGGGCTAGCTTCAGGAGTCTAGCTTCTGTTCTAACGATCCCTTCTCTGAATATCACTGGTCTCTTTATTACTGATTGGTTAGCTCCAGGGAAACGAGGAAGCGGATTGGCTGATGACATCATGTAAGGCCTTATCAAGCCATAGCCTTCAGTTGAGTGACACTTTTCCTGGAAGTATGGAGACAGTGATGTTCTGCTCTGACACTTTTGGTGTTCCAAAGTCTGGAAGATAACCTGTCTGTATTACTTTTTAATTCTTTGTTGGAAGATAAGCGGAAGCACTAGGCACTTTTATTGAACTGAGAAAGCAGGCAGGGACCCTCGAAATGCGTTGTCTTAACGTGCATGAATAAAGATTTTTCCCATTTTACTTAGTTTATTCTTCTGAGAAGGTGAGACATACACTTCTCACTTATACCTCAGCATATAGTTATTATTATTCACCCAGGGGGCCTCCACCAGTGTTTTTAGTAGTGGAAGCAGGAGTAAATGGCTTATACACATGCAAAATCAATGTCGGGAAGGAAAAATTTACAACTTTACCCTGTTATGGTGTTTGATCAATAAACTTTCCAAAGTCTATCAGAAGTTTATTATTCAGATTTGCTGGTGGTAATAGATAAATGCGATTGAATCTGACAGAAATAACGTGTATGGCCACCTTAACTATTACTACTAGGCCATTAACTTCTGGGGGTGGGGCTTAAAGTCATAGGGGGATGGGCCTTGCCTTCCATGGAATTAAAGTATGACGTAGACACCTCAACCTGCTACTCGTTTCCACTATTTTTTGTCACATTCTCATTTGTGACAGATTTGTAATTAATTGGTAAATAATACAATCTGCATTATTATCCTTTGGACAAAATGATTTGTGTTGTTACTGCACAACAGTAAATATGGATTGTTTTGTAAATATCAAGTTAGACAGTCAGACCACTAGATGGCGCTGCAGAAAAAAGTAAACACTAAATTAATTTTCCTGATTAAAAAAAAAATCTATTACCCATTTTGTGAAACGACACATCACACATACGGAGTCCCCTATGAGTAGGACCTTCTTTGAGCACATCTGCGACTCAAACCCACAAGCACCGGGAGTAATTTCAGCCATATATAGAGAACTAACCCTCACGCATTCCCAAAACAAACCGGACTATATACTTAAATGGGAAAAAGAACTGGGACTTCAGATCGATTACACTGAAATGTGTGATATTTGGGAAAATATCCCTAAAATTTCTATCAATGCCGACCTAGTTGAGATAAATTATAAATTATTATTCAGATGGTACTTGGTCCCCCAGAGGGTGGCCAAATACAATAAAGAATGTTCAGGGAACTGTTTCAGAGGGTGCAAAATGATAGGATCCTACGCTCACATATGGTGGAATTGTAAAAAAGTGCGTAGATTATGGATTAGAGTTTGCAGCTGGGCCTCATCCCTGATCAACGCCCCAGTTTCGCGGAACCCCCTCCATGTTCTCCTAGGTTGTCCATACCCATCCCTCTCCCCGGCCCAAAATGCTCTCATTAACTACATCTTCACAGTAACCAAAATTAAAATAGCAGCAGCTTGGAATACCCAATCTCTCTCGTTTGAGGCGGTCAAAAATAGGCTCGGAAATATCCTGTTCTTTGAAAAATTGAGGGCCCGTATGAATGATAACATGAAAAAATTCCATAAAATCTGGAACCCATTGATATCCTACTTATTAACCCCTGACCAAATAGCTATGGTGCGAAATCAATGAATTGATCATGGTCATTGGTCGCTCGCACAAGCAACGATGACATGCCAGATTTACCATCCCTCGTCCCTGGAACCCTCTCCTACTATCCCTTCCCTCCTCTTTCTAACTCTTTCCTCCTCTACTTTTTACTATTTTCTATACAGCCACGGTTTATCTTTCAACTCGTCCTTACTTATGACAGCATTGCAGATGTTAAGACCAGGCCCGTTTTTAGCGCCGTGCGGCCCGTGCCGCCGCCCGGGGCGCTGTTGGGAGGTGGGCGCTGAAATGGAGGGGGGAGCCGGAGCCGCTGGGAGGACAGCCCGACCTCTCCCTCCCTCTCCCCGGGCCGCCCTCCGTGCTCCCCCCTCAGATGCAGAGCGCAGCAGCAGTAGCAGCAGCCAGGGAGGAAGCGCTGTAAACAACATACCTCCCTGCGTTCCAAGCGCTGCTCTCTCGCCGCCGGTCTCTTCCTCTCTGCCGCCTATACGATGATGCACACACTAGTTCCGGCTAACAGGAACCAGCGTGTGCATCATCGTATAGGCGGCAGAGAGGAAGAGACCGGCGGCGAGAGAGCAGCGCTTGGAACGCAGGGAGGTATGTTGTTTACAGCGCTTCCTCCCTGGCTGCTGCTACTGCTGCTGCGCTCTGCATCTGAGGGGGGAGCACGGAGGGCGGCCCGGGGAGAGGGAGGGAGAGGTCGGGTTGCCCTCCCCGCGGCTCCGGCTCCCCCCTCCATTATGGGGGACAGCTACCTATCTAACCTACCCTGGGGGGCACCTACCTGATCTAACCTACGCTGGGGGGCACCTACCTATCTATCCTATACTGTGGGGCACCTACCTAATCTAACCTACCCTGGGGGGGCACCTACCTAATGTAACCTACCCTGGGGGGCACCTACCTAATGTAACCTACCCTGGGGGGCACAAACCTAATCTAACCTACACTGGGGGGCACCTACCTAATCTAACCTACGCTGGGGGGCACCTACCTAATCTAACCTACACTGGGGGGTACCTACTTAATCTAACCTACGCTGGGGGGCAGCTACCTATCTAACCAACACTGTGGGGCAGCTACCTATCTAACCTATACTGGGGGGCAGCTACCTAATCTAACCTACCCTGGGGGGCACCTACCTAATGTAACCTACCCTGGGGGGCACCTACCTAATGTAACCTACCCTGGGGGGCACCAACCTAATCTAACCTACACTGGGGGGCACCTACCTAATCTAACCTACGCTGGGGGGCACCTACCTATCTAACCTACACTGGGGGGCACCTACCTAATCTAACCTACACTGGGGGGCACCTACCTAATCTAACCTACACTGGGGGGCACCTACTTAATCTAACCTACGCTGGGGGGCAGGTACCTAATCTAACCTATACTGGGGGGCAGCTACCTAATCTAACCTACACTGGGGGGCACCTACCTAATCTAACCTACACTGGGGGGCACCTACTTAATCTAACCTACGCTGGGGGCAGCTACCTAATCTAACCTATACTGGGGGGCAGCTACCTAATCTAACGTATGCTGGGGGGCAGCTACCTAATCTAACCTATACTGGGGGCAGCTACCTAATCTCACCTACGCTGGGGGGCACCTACCTATCTAACCTATACTGGGGGGAACCTACCTAATCTAACCTACACTGGGGGGCACCTACCTAATCTAACCTACACTGGGGGGCACCTACTTAATCTAACCTACACTGGGGGGCACCTACTTAATCTAACCTACGCTGGGGGGCAGCTACCTAATCTAACCTATACTCGGGAGCAGCTACCTAATCTAACCTATACTGGGGGGCACCTACCTAATCTAACCTATACTGGGGGGCAGCTACCCATCTAACCTATACTGGGGGGAACCTACCTATCTAACCTATGCTGGGGGCAACTATTCTGGCTACCTATATTAGAGGCACCCACCTAGCTAACCTGTACTGGGGCACCTACCTAACTAACTTATACCGGGGGCGCCTGCCTATCTAACCTATACTGGGGGCAACTATACTAGCTACCTATACTGGAGGCACCTACCTGGCTAACCTATAGCGGGGGCAACTATACTGGCTCACCTATGCCTGGCTACCTATACTGGGATACCTATTCTTGGCTACCTATACTGGGGGGACCTATACTAAGTGCAACTAGACCTGGCTAACCTATACTGCGGGCACCCATACCTTGCTTGGGGGGGGGGCGCAATTTTTACACACTCGCCCTGGGTGCATTTTAGCCTAGAAACTGCACTGGTTAAGACACCAGATTTTTACATTAATATGTCTGTGAATTTGTTTGCATGCAAATGTATTTCTCTTTCTATTGCACACTTTGGCACTTTTGTTGCAACTAGAACCAAACGAGCTGATCCTAGCTTATGCTAGGCAATTAGCAAAACCTATCTCGCTGGAGCTTAGGTTTCATAGCTATAGGTACTGGACAGGTATTGTAGACTAGTAGATGGACTATCCTGTAAGACAGCGTTTAGGAACTTCTTGTCTGACTATTTACTGTAATAGTTGCTTTACCCACAGATCAGTACGTTGAGATCACTAGTATTATACTGGTTTTTACTTGCTCAGGTTAAGATGAGTCGACTGTTAACTCTTTATGCTGTTTTTGTTCACTGATGTTAAAATTTGTTCTTGTTGAAAATTGAACTGTATTACTTACAAAACTTTTCAATAAAAAACAATTGAAACAAAAAAAAAATCTATTTCTTTAAAAAAATTTTTTACTTTATTAGGTAAATACAAAAAAGTAAAAAAGGGGAAAATATTGCTAAATACTCCCTGAAAAATAGACTGCCTTTTTCTCTGAAATAGATTGAAGATTAATGAGATAGTCAGTGGCGTGCACATTACATGCAGCTTGAAAACGGGCCAATCATATGCATTCTGGTTAAGATTGCTTGGCCCACTTCGCATTAAAGTGGACCTTGCGCAGGACAGAAGGAAAACATAGAGAAACACACCCTGTATATATTTAGAGAGTTTAGCCTGTCTAATTCCCCCTCGTCTGTGACTAATCACAAGTTGTAATTTTTGTATTCTCTCAGCTGTGTCCCCTGGCTGCCTTGGCAGAGCTGCTAATTGTAAACACAGCATGTTAACCCTACACCATACAGCTTTCTGAGGCTGAGGGCCCGTTTCCACTATGGCGAATGGACGCATGCGAATTCGGACATGTAATGCAAGTGGATGGGCCTGTTTTCACTGTAGCGTTGTTGAGGTGCGTCTTTTTCAGCGGTGAAAAAACGCACAAAAGAGCCGCAGAATTCGCCTGCGAGTGGAATGCATGCGAATCGCATGCAATGTATTTAACCACTTCCGGATTCTCGGTACGTATATACACGCCCCTGAATCCAGAAGTGTATACCATGGAAACGGCCGCTCGTATGAGCGGCCGTTCCATGTCAGCTCACGGAGGGTGTCTCCGTGAACACCCTGCGAGCCGATCGGCGGCTCGCAGGGTAAATGTAAACACACGGGGAAGATCTTCCCCGGTGTTTACATGTATACGGCGCTGCTGCGCAGCAGCGCCGTAGAGGAGATCGGCGATCCCCGGCCTCTGATTGGCCGGGGATCACCGGCATCTGATAGGCTAAAGCCTATCCCATCAGGCGCAGGACGGATTTCCGTCCTGCGCCGCTCACAGGGGGAGGGAGAGGGAGGGAAGGAGGCCAGGAAGCGCTGCGGAGGGGGGCTTTGAAGAGCCCCCCCCCCGCAAGCGCAAGCAGCCGGCGGCGATCAGACCCCCCCAGCAGGACATCCCCCTAGTGGGGAAAAAAGGGGGGAAGTCTGATCGCCCTGGCTGCTAGCTGATCTGTGCTGTGGGCTGGAGAGCCCACGCTGCACAGATCAGCATAAAATGTCATGGTGTGGAAGTGGTTAATAGGGAAATCGCATGCGGTTTCCCCATGCGTTTTTTGCCGCAAATTCGCATAGGTACGAATGTAAATTCACACAGGCAGTGACATAGTTAAAATAGCATATACCCTCACCTATGCGAATTCGCGGCAAAAAACGCATGGGGAATCGCATCCGCATGCGATTTCATCAGCGGTGGAATCCAAGCGATTCTGCACCGCAATAGTGGAAACGAGCCCTGAGAACACAAGTTTTCTCCACTCCAGATCATCTAATATTAAGAGAAAAAGGAACAGTACAACAGAGTACAGAGTGTGATCTGCTAGTAGTGTAAAAGGGCCCTGAGGGACAAGCATGCGTTATTTAATAAGCTGTAATTAAAGTTTATGAATCAGGAAGTAACTATGTTTAGTTATAAGGCCAGAACGTAGAGAACAGGACATTCTACGCGGCCATTCCAGGAGCTGTCTGTGGTGCTGAAACCAAATCAAACGGCCTCCCTGTAATATGGATAAGGCATGAGATCTGGAAATGTGTCAGGGATTGGCCAGCTGCACAGACAGGGGGTGGAGCCTAGCAGCAGGAGGAAAAGGCTACTAACAAGATGGTTAATCCAAGACTGTCCTGAATAGCATAAATTAGTTAAATAATAATAATAATAATAAAAATAATAGCGTCTCGCTACTTATATCACATCAGTGTTGCCAAATCCTCCCTTTAAAGTACACCTGAGGTTAGAGTTATATGGAGGCTGCCATATTTGTTTCCGTAAACAAATACCAGTTGCCTGGCTGTCCTGCTGATCCTCTGCCTCTAATACTTGTAGCCATAGCCCCTGAACAAGCATGCAGCAGATCCGGTGTTTATGATATTATTGACAGATCTGACAGGATTAGCTGAGTGCTTGTTTCTGGTGTGGTTCAGAAACTACTGCAGCCAAATTGACCAGCAGGGCTGCCAGGCAACTCGTATTGTTTGCAATGGAAATACATATGGCAGCCTCCATAATCTTCTCACGTCAGTTGTTCTTTAAATACTGACCCATCTAAGTTATGCAGGTGCTGGGGCTACTTACATACTGTATAATCAAGGCCTAAATTGCATCTACCTCAACACAAGACATGTATAATTCATATGTGTCAGTAATTAAATGAGTTGGCAACACTGTCCCTCATGCTCCAATTTTTTGAAAGTGTGATAGAAGCCAAAAAACAGATTTAAAGAGACTCTGTAACAAATTGTTTATCTTTATTTCTTCTATGCTATAAGTTCCTATGCCTTTTCTAATGTGGTCTGGCTTACTGCAGCTTTTCCTAATTGCACAGTAGCTGTGTTATCTCTGTTATATGATCTAATCTTCTCTCTATAGTCGGCACAGTCAGGCTGAGGCAGTCAGACTGGAATGTGCAGGGCTGCTTGTGATTAGCTAGAAGCTGTACACACCCCCTGCAGGCTCTGTGTGACTAACACACTCTGCTTAGCTGAGCCTATTAGAAGCTGGTTAGTTTGTTTGTAAACACTGCCTAAAACTGGCAATTACAAGCCAGGTTTGCAGCAGAGAATGGCAGAAACAGCACAGAGGGGACCAGGAGCACATAATGAATAGAATGGTATGCTTTTTATTGTAAGAATTTCAGAGTACAGATTCTCTTTAAGGGGAGCTTGGAACAAGAGGGATATGGAGGCTGCATATTTATTTCCTTTTAAGCAATACCAGTTGCCTGGCAGTCCTGCTGATATCTTTGGCTGCAGTAGTGTTTAAATCACACACCTGAAACAAGCATGCAGCTAATCTTGTCAGATGTATGCCAGAAACATTTTATCTGCTGCATGCTTGTTCAGGGGCTATGGCTAAAAGTATTAGAGGCAGAGGATCAGCAGGATAGCCAGGCAACTGGTATTTTTTGAAAGGAAATAAATATGGCAGCCTCCCAATATCTGTCACTTCAGGTTCCCTTTAAAGAAAACACCACCCCTCTCTGCAATTTCATATGACGATCGCTACTATGAAGGTGGTAAGCGACATGGTGGTATATTTAAAAAACTAAAACACAAATATGTGCAGGCAGCATATGTTAAAGAGGAACTTTAACTCAGGATTGAACTTCATCACAATCTGTAGCTGATACCCCCTTTCCCAGGAGAAATCTATTCCGTTTCTCATCATAGATCATGAGGGAGGTCTGTGTGGCTGATATTGTAGTGAAACCCTCCCACAGTGTGATGTCATGACCATGCTCCTGACAGTTTGCTGTTTGTGAACCTTGCTGCATTGTGGGAAATAACAGTTTTCAACTGCCAAGCAAGCAGCATCTCCCTCTGTGCATGGAACTTTCAGTAACGAACATTCCACACAGATCACCTAGCAGAACTAAAGAGGTCGCCACCAGTGATGCATTTCAGAATGTAAATCAGGAAAAGGAAAGATTTTACAAATGGGCAAACACTGACTAAATAATCTGTTTGTTTGTTTTCAAAGCATTTTATTAAGCGAATGATGATATTGTTAAAAATAAGCAGTTTTATTCATTATGTTATTTTCACAACAGTTCCTCTTTAAATTTACCATGATTTATGCAAATAGTGCAAGTAATGCAAATTACATTCCGGTAAGTTTAATGTAAAGTTTACAGGTCTTAGGGCTGGTGCACACCGAGCGGCTTTTTGGGCGTTTTCAGATCCGCTTGCGGCTGCGGATCTGCTTGGTCAATGTATCTCAATGGGGTGGTGCACACCAGAGCGGCAGGCGTTTTGCAGAAACGAAAAATGCCTGGGTGAGGCATTTTTTGGATTGCGGATGCGTTTCTGCCTCAATGTTAAGTATAGGAAAAACGCAAACCGCTCTGAAAAACGGCACTTCAGAGCGGTTTTGCAGGCGTTTTTGTTACAGAAGCTGTTCAGTAACAGCTTTAGGGCCCGTTTCCACTGTAGCGTTACGAAATCGCCGGCGAATCACTGCAGGCAAATCGCATGCGGGTGCGATTCCGCATGCGTTTTTTGCTGCGATTTCGCATGCAATTTCGCATAGGTAAGGCTGTATGCGATTTTAACCATGTCACTGCCTGTGTGAATTAACATGGGTACCTATGCGAAATCGCGGCAAAAAACGCATGGGGAAAACGCATGCGATTTCCATATTAAATACATTGTGTGCGATTCGCCTGCATTCCACACGCAGGCGAATTCTGAGGCCCCTACCCTGCAGATTTTTTCTGCACAGAAAAACGTGCGGGGAAACGCACAAGTGGAAACAGTCCCATCCACTTGTACTGACTGTGCGGATCCGCATGCGTTGCCCGCATGCGGATTCGCGATAGTGGAAACGGGCCCTTACTGTAACAATATATGAAATCTACTATACTGAAAACCGCAGCAGCAATCCGCAAAACGCTAGCAAAACGCCTCATAAAAATAAAAAAAGCGTTTAAAAATCTGCTAGCGTTTTGCGGATCTGCTAGCGGGTTTTGGTGTGCACCAGCCCTTACTGTCTATACTTCATGATCCCTAAAAGTGATCTGTTCAGGGTTTAGGGCTGGTCAGCTGCTGCATATGCTTGGTCTTATTCCAAGCTGCATACATTTGCATAAAGCTAGTTGCTAGGTAATCTGTAACTCTGGGTGTGTCAAGTCCTACTCCATAGAGCCATAGTAATCCATGCCATGCACTGATGAGGATCAACCAGTCCGAAACAGTCTATATGCATGTTAGTTTGGCTCTGTAATATTAACAAGCTGACACATCATTGCATTCCAGTGGATCTGGAGGTGTGGCTAGCTTACAGGAACAAAGGATGATTTGCATATCCAGCAGTAATGCATCGTGGGTGACGACATATGCTCACTCCAACCTGAATAATCGTAAACAGCTTCTGTTTAGACTTTAGAAGAAGGCAAAGTTATGTTTTGCATAAAGCTAGTGTAATTTTTGCAAAAAAAATTAGCAACTCATTGACCAATAGGAGAAAGGCCTGAAACTCTTTCTTTCCCTCGTCTGTCGGCCTCCTGAACTCTCTCCACATACTCCCGTCAGTGCCCCCCCCATAAGCTGCGGCCAGACTAGATTGATCTGATTTTTTGTGCTACAATGTGGAACTGTTCTGTATGATGTATATTGCTGTTCTTTGCTTCTGTAAACTGCATACATGTGTGCTATCTATCCATTTATATCTTGTACTTGAGCTATGTATTTTGCTAAACCCTATTCCGGGCTGGACCCAGTCATGCTTGGCGAAATCAATGATTCTGATTTAAATCTCACAGCTGCTGCTTGTGTCTGTAGCGACACACAGTGTGCCTATATTATACACACACATTGACACACACGTATCTGACATACGCAGTCGTTCATTTTCCTACATCTCCCTTTCCACTTGTTTATGCATCAGAACATAGAATCCCCCCCCCCCCCCCCCCTTTGCCCAGCTGTGGCATATGACAGGAGGAAGCGGGCTGCCAGGGGTTAATTCTCTGTCTGCATTTCCATGTAGTTGGTTAGCACAGCGCTCAGTGTGTGTTGCTATGGCAACATCTTAGAGCAAGATAAAGAGAGAGCGTAGGAGACAGGGCTTAGGATGGGGAGAGAAATGAGGGGAGCTGGCGAATAAATGAAAGGCGATGTGGAGGGAAGGGAGCCGGGCGGAGACGTCACAAGGTGGAGGCAGCAGCAGAAGGAAGGGGCTCAGGATGTATTGTGTTGGAATGACAGGCAGACATGGATGTGAAGGGGGCGGGGGCGAAACAAGATGGAGGCTGAGCTAGGCAATGATGTGATTCAAAAACAAGTGTTGGTAATGGACCTTATGTTTGAGGTTTGCATGAAGCACTGCCTGCCACTCTCCTATTAGCCAATCGGCTTCTTTTTATTTGGTTGCCAAGGCAGGTGAAAAAATAGACTGGATGAAGGCCGAAGGCCACAAATATGCAGTCATTACTACAGTGATCGACTACACCACACAATGGTCCCCGCTGTGGTGAGGCCTATTGTGTCATCAGGGCCGGCTCTCTCATGAAGCAAGGTGAAACACTTGCATCAGGCACAGAGATTTCAGGGGCATCATTTTGTACTGTGTGTACCTTCCAGAGGAGGAATAAAGGGCTGAGGGGGAGTAGTTTGCTTGCCACAGACTCACAGCCAGCCAGTGTGCTATTGTGCTGCAGCATGTCATGTGAGAGCATTAAATGAAGCAGAGTAAATTGTAGGAAGCTGTGCGATCACTCCAAAATAGGGGGGGGGGGGGGGGCTGGTTTCTCTCATTCTACAGATACTTTGAGGTTATGGGTAACCATCAAGGGTCAAAACTCTTCCTGCTGCATCATCGGACTGCAGAAATCATTATTCATACGACTCTGCGCCACGGTATTATTTCCTTTTAAGCAATACCAGTTGCCCGGCTGTCCTGCTGATCCTCTGCCTCTAATACCTTCAGCCATAGACCCTGAACAGGCATGCAGAAGATGAGGTGTTTCTGACATTATTGTCAGATCTGACAAGATTAGCTGCATGCTTGTTTCTGGTGTGATTCAGACACTACTGCAGCCAAATAGATCAGCATGGCTGCCAGGCAACTGGCATTCTTTAAAAGAAAATAAATACGGCAACCTCCATTTTATTCTCACTTCAGTTGTCCGTTAAGTCTGTATAGATAGGAGCATAGCTACAGGCAAGTACTGTTACACAACAAACATTTTAACTGGAAATTTTCAGTTCCAATCTTAGGTTACACAATCAACATGATTAAGCATACCTTTTTCAATTTTGCATTTGATTGGAATTTAAGTTTTAATTATGTGATGCTAAACACTCATTCTAAATCCAGTCACTGTTTTTCATTACAGGTCCATATTTTTCTCGCCTGGATTACTGTGATCTACTAGAAAGTATCCAATCAACATGCCTCAACGTAACCAGTGTACAAAAATGAAGAGAATACTACCATGGACTGAGCTTTGCATTTTTCTTATCACCTTTCATATGTTTTCTACAACCTGTCTGGCATTCTGTCCACCTCAGTGTGTTTGTGAGACGAGGCCCTGGTTCACACCACAGTCGGTTTACCATGAAGCCAAGACGGTGGACTGCAATGACCTTCTGCTGACACATATACCTGAGAACCTCTCCATTGACACCCAGGTTTTACTGCTGCAAAGTAATAAGATATCACACATGGGTTGGGAACTTCAGGACCTGGTCAACCTAACAGAACTGGACCTTTCCCAAAACCACTTTCAAAGCATTGAAGACTTGAGCGTGTCAAACCTCTCGCACCTCATCACCCTTTATCTCGAGGAGAACCAGCTCACGAGACTCCCTGATTACTGCCTGAAAGATATGGAGAGCCTAGAAGAGTTGTATATTAACCACAACCAGATTAACTTTATTGGTCCTCGTGCCTTTGCTGGCTTAGGCAAGCTTCTCCGGCTTCACCTAAATGCCAATCGACTGCGTGTTATTGATTCAAGATGGTTTGAAGACCTCCCCAACCTAGAGATACTTATGATTGGGGAAAATCCTGTGAGTTCTCTTCAAAACTTGAATTTTCAGCCCCTTGGCAAACTGCACAGTCTTGTGTTAGCAGGGATGGAACTTGACCATATTCCAGAAAATGCATTTTATGGACTGGACTATCTAGAAAGCCTCTCTTTTTTTGACAACCGGTTAGCTTCTGTGCCCAAAGAGGCACTGAGACCTCTGAAATTGCTAAAATTCTTGGACCTCAACAAGAACCCCATAAGCAGGGTGAGAACAGGTGACTTTAAAGACATGCCACATCTTGAGGAGCTAAGCCTTAATTCGATGGAAGATCTTGAACGTATCGAGGCTGAGGCCTTTCTGGATCTGCCTGAGTTAATGAAATTAGAAATCTGCAACAACCCCAGGTTGACCTACCTTGATCCTAATGCATTTTCCTCTAATGTTGGTGTATTGAAAACGCTACTTCTTAGCAATAATCGATTAGCATTAATACCGTTTAAAGTATTTCAGTCACTACCAGGATTAACTGAAATCAGCCTCTACAGCAATCCTCTCCGTTGTGACTGCCAAAACAGCTGGAAAGGACTATCATCCATGAGACTGATTGAAGCCCAAGCAACGCTTTGCACAAGTCCTCCTCTAGTAAGTGGACACCTTTTTCAGGAAATACAAGGCCAAGCATGGCTGAATAGATGTCCACCTTTAATAGATACACACTCTTTTCCTTCTCGACTTCATCTTTCCAAGCATCAGCTGGTAACTCTGACTTGTCAAGCAAGTGGTTTTCCAAGGCCTGAAATCTACTGGATCACCCCTCATGGAGAAAGAATATCAGGAGGAAATGGCAGAGTTCGGATTCAAGAGGAAGGTTCCCTTGAAATACTAGATGCCACTGAGGAGGACTCTGGGTCCTATATGTGCCAAATGTGGAACTCAGATGGAACAGACAGCAAGAGTGTAGTCCTCTTTATCAATGGAACTCAGGAACAAGACGTTAAATCCCTTTCCATCGTGACCAAGAAGGTCCATTCGAGTTTTGTTGTGGTAGAATGGAAAATGTTGGGTGGTCCAGTAAATGCTCCAAGTGTTCTAGTGCCTGTCCAGTGGACCTCTGCAACAATGAGGATACACAACCCACACATAAGTTACACAGCCAAGGTTCCTCTCGAAATCCAAGAGTATAATCTCACGCACCTCCAACCAGCCACCAAGTACGAGGTTTGCCTTACTGTGTCTTCTATCTCCCGTCCAAGTCAGCAGTCTTGTCTCAATGTGACCACCAAGGATGCTTCATTTTCAATGGCAGCTGTGGGTAGGCCAGTGAGTATTGCCCTCTCAGCGGCTCTGGGCTCTCTCATTGCAGGTTTGTGCATGGCTGCCGTCATTGTGTATGCCGGACATCACCTACGGCACAAAAGCTGTGGACACTCTCTAAAAAAATATATGCAGAGGGCCTCATTCATACCACTCAATGAGTTCTACCCACCACTTATAAGCCTTTGGGAAGGGGAAATAGAGAAGGAAAAGGAGAGTTGCTTAGAACAACCAGTTCTGGTGCCTCCACAGGACGATAAAGTTTTCCCCACCATAGTTCAAATTGACACTTCAAAAACATACATGTGGCAGTCTTAAACTCGCAAAAGACGGACGGTTCAGTCATTAAACCCGAACTATGCCGCTTTCCATGCGTAGAAGGTGTTCTTGTTTTAGATCTTTTTGTACAGACGTTTTGAAACGGTGGTGACCTTAGCACAAACTCACCCAGGACTGGCATTAGAGACAATTGGGAGGGTTCTCGTTTCTTGTTATCAGGAAAAAAAAATATCCACTGTTTTTTGCTTCATTACCAGCATCCAACAGTACAATTCTAAGTGTCTTATGTGGACTTTTTCTGTGAATATGAAAGGGAATTTTGAACGAATGAAACTGTCTCCTGTCTGTTTGTTACTCATTTATCCAAAACCAAAAAAGGTTTGTTTGAGTTGGACAATTTTTTGAGTGTCAGTTGGCTTTTGTCGGGTGCAGAAGGGGAATAATCTGTACATATGTATCTGAGTTTGCCTTCTGCACCTCTTCTGAACTCAAAAGGTTATTTGTAGCATTAACAAAACACAAAAAAGTGAAACTAGTTTCTAGCTTGAGGCCAGAAACCAACTAGGAGCGTTTTTGTGAGCGCTTTGTGATTTGAAAACTCTTGCTAATGTAATGCTGTGGGTGTGATCCCACTTGAGCCATGTGATTTTATAAAAATACCTCATAGCATTGTATTAGCAAGAGCATTTCAAATCACTAGCGCCTAGAAATTGCTCCTAGTGGGTTTCTGGCCTAAAGTGAACCCAAGATGAGAGTTCTATGGAGGCTGACATATTTATTCTCTTTTAAGCAATACCAGTTACCTGGCTGCCCTGCTAGTCCTCTGTCTCTAATACTTTTAGCCATAGACCCTGAACAAGCATGCAGCAGATCAGGTGTTTCTGACATTATTGTCAGGACTGACAAGATTAGCTGCATGCTTGTTTCTGGCGTGCATAACTTCAGACACTACTGAAGCCAAATAGATTAGCAAGGCTGCCAGGCAACTGGTATTGTTTAAAAGGAAACAAATATGGCAGCCTCCATATCATTCTCCCCTCGGGTTTACTTTAAATGCTTTCACTTTTTTTTTCTTCAGTCTGGTGCTTTGCCAACAGTGGGGTCTGATTTAATTAAAGGACATCTGAAGTGAGAGGGATATGAAGGCTGCCATATTTATTTCCTTTTAAACAATGCAGATTGCCTGTCTGGCCTGCTGATCCTCTCTCTGTGCATACACCCCTTTGATGGATGTCGCCAGTTAGGGATTGGGACCTGATCCACGTGGGTGACATCACTGGCCGGGCTGCACAGATGTGAGTCAACTGTGTGGAGGACGATGCGTACTGTTGCTATGCAGAGGAGTGGAGGGCCAATGGAGCGGCGCATGCATGGCATCATGTGGCTGGCGGGGGAGTGGCATGCACAAAGAAATCAGTTGTCCCTGCGGGTGAGTTGACCCACCCAGCGGATTTCTTGCGGGTTGGGGAGAGGGCGCCTCTGTACACATGCCTCGTTACTAGTAGCCTCCATATTCCTCTCACTTCAGGTGTCTTTTAAGGCTTTAAAGGGAACCTGAGCAGTAAAATAAATGAAATCAGGACTTAATTGGTGTCCCCCGGCTTCCTCCTGGCTCCTCTCACGGTCCCGCTGCAGAATTCACTACCGGTGACACCTGGGCTGAGTGTCGGCCCGACACTTCCTTAGCGGTGACGCTACACGTCATCACGCCGGCTGGCATGACAGTCCTGCGCATGTGCGGTTTTCTAACTCTGAACCGCACATGCGCAGTACTGTCACGCCGGCCGCCTTGATGACGCATAGTGGCTGCCGTGATGACGCGTAGTGGCCGCCGTGATGATGCGTAGTGGCTGCCGTAATGACACGTAGTGGCTGCCGTGATGACGCGTAGTGGCTGCCGTGATGACGCGTAGTGGTTGCCGTGATGACGCGTAGTGGCCGCCGTGATGATGCGTAGTGGCCGCCGTGATGATGCGTAGTGGCCGCCGTGATGATGCGTAGTGGCTGCCGTAATGACACGTAGTGGCTGCCGTGATGACGCGTAGTGGTTGCCGTGATGACGCGTAGATGACATGTAGTGGCTGCCGTGATGACGCGTAGTGGTTGCCGTGATGACGTATAGTGTCGCCGGTAAGGAAGTGTCGGGCCGACACTTGGCCCAGGTGTCGCCAGTAGTGAATTCTGCAGTGGGACCGGGAGAGGAGCCAGGCAATGGCCTAGCTAGAGATTTCAGGGCCCCATAGCTAAACTTTTAAGGGTGCTTGTAGGCACTCTTAAGCAATGCTACCTACCTCTATCCTATGGATATGAGTAAATTGGGCAATTTACATTCCCATGCAGTCAATGCTGCATATAGTCCATGGGCATATAGACAAAATCATACGGTGGAGGAACACAAGAGAGTTAATGGTGAACACATCAAGTACTACCTGGGCCCCCTCTGCTCCAGGGCCCCATAGCAGCTGCTAAGGCTATATTGCTACGCCCTTGATGATGATGATGATCGGGACCATCGGTATGTGCCTCAGACCCCGGAAAACATGTTGTACTATGTGTTTAGGTATTAAAATCTGCGTTCCCACTGCCCGGGTCCACGGATGCATATAATTTTTTGGGCAGCACTATTAAAACTGTGGTACTACCAGTGAGTTGCCATGGTCCTTCTGTGCTGCTGCACTGACCGTCCGCTTTGTCCTCCTGACTCAGTCGCTGCTAAAGTCTGTCTTCACACCGCCCGGGTCCAAGAATGCATACATTTTTTGGGCAGCGCTACCAAACTGTGTTACTATCAGTGAGTTGCCATGGTCCTTCTGTGTTGCCGAACTGCCTGTCCGCTTTGTCCTCCTGACTCAGTCGCTACTACACTCTGTGTTCACACTGCCCAGGTCCACTGACGCATGTAATTTTTTGTGCAGCACTATTACAGTGTGGTACTACCAGTGAGTCGCCATGGTCCTTCTGTGTTGCCGCACTTACCGGCCGCTTTGTCCTTCTGACTCAGTCGCTACTAAAGTCTGCGTTCACACTGCCCGGGTCCACTGACAACTCTGCTGTTATGTAATTGCTAATCACTGCAAAAAAAAAAAAAAAAAATTACAAAAACCTCTCTGGGCATTTTTGGCGTCAGCCCCTCATCCTCCTCCAGTGGTACCATCACCGCCAAGTGCCATTGGAACTCACCTTCACCTCTGTGATTGCTTAACGTGTATTTCCCTGTTTAAAACCACTTATTACCAATTAATAGCCCATTTAAAGTGTTGATTTCACTTTAAAATCCATTTTCTCAAAAACAAAAAAATATTTTTGGATTTTTTTTTGTTTAAGTTGTAGCCCCTTATTACCTTGATAATCCATGCAATTTGGGGGATTGTAGCATGTATGACTCTTTGCTATTAATGTTAAAAAAAATTCCGGATTTGGCCGTGGATCCGGTCTTGATTTCCTCATTCATGACCGAAAATCGATGTCGTGGTGTGGACGCGTATCATAATACGGAGCCAATTTTTTTTAATTACGGCCATGGTTGCCGAATTCGTGGATCGAGACATCCGAGCATCACTGGTGTCAGTGGGCCACACAAAAGGAAACACATCACAAGAACATTAGCTCTCAAAAGAGCTGTTTTGGTGGTGCTTTTCAGCAACAAATATCAGCAAGGAGCAAGATAACAGACCTCCTACCTATCACTTTCCCTATGTCTCTCCATGTGAGAACATAGCCGATGCTATCCTTATATAAGGGGAAGGGGGGCTCCAGGAGGGAGTGCAGCCTGATTGGCTGCCATGTGTCTGCTGACTGTGATGTAGAGGGTCAAAGTTTAGCCCAATGATGTAGTTTAGGGGCGGGTCAACCGAACCGTTCGGGACATCTCTATAATTGAGACCAAGTCATGGGCCAATGTCCATGTTTATTAGCCACCTCCCTCCCCTATTAAATTCCCTGGTTTCTTTTAGCCCCCCCCCCCCCCCTTATACAGTTCCCTATCTAGTGGCCCTTATCCCTCCCCTCTACAGTTCCCTGGTGTCTAGTGGGCCTCCTTTCCCTATACATTCCTCTGGTGTCTAGCAGTCCTCCCTACCCTATACAGTTCACTGGTGCCTAAGGATCCCTACCCTCCCCTATACAGTTCCCTGGTGTCTAGTGGTCATACCTCCCACTCCTACACAGTTCCTTGGTGTCTAGCGGCCCCCTCCCATATAAAGCTTCCTGTTGTCTAGTGAACCCCCTGCCCTATACTGTTCCCTGGTGTTTTGTCCCTCCCTTCCTGATATGGCTTCCCCAGTGATCTAGGTCTTTACCTCCAATATAGCTTCCCTGGTGGCCTAGAGTGGGCCAAACACAATGCAAATTGGGGAAACTACTTGGGGGCCAAATTTGATGGCTCTGAGGGCCAGATTTGCCCCACGGGCCGGAGTTTAACATGTACGTTCTAGAGTGTGAAACCGAGTCGATTATTGGTTGGTCCATCCGTTTGAGCAAAGTAAGATTTCCCATCTATTTGTTTCCGCTCTAACTTTGAAGGTGTCCATACACTAATCAATTTTTCGGTTTTGTTTTTTTTTTTGTCAAGAGAAATCAGATTTTTCTACTTATTTGAATAATTTGAAAAATCTAACCAATCTCATGAATATTATAATTTGGATGTTTGTTACTCAACCACGCAACAATGGCTGAACAGATTTGAATGAACACACACACACAGTACATTACCTGGAATAACATATAGCAGTGATGGCTAACCTTGGCTCTCTAGCTGTGGTGGAACTACAAGTCCCATGAGGCATTGCAACACTCCGACAGCTCTAAGCATAACTCAGGGAGGCAGAGGCATGATGGGATTTGTAGTTTTGTCACAGCTGGAGTGCCAAGGTTAGCTATCACTGACATATAGGATACCTTTTATTCCCATAACCAAAAAGTGGGTGGAGACAAATACAAATTTCACTGGGAAAAAGTAAACGGCAGCCATTCTTAGGGCTGGTGCACACCAAGGGCATGATTCACTAAACCATGATAACTCAAATATCACACCTTATCAAAGATATCACACCTTATCAAAGATATCACACCTTATCAAATATATCACACCTTATCAAAGATATCACACCTTATGAAAAGATATCACACCTTATCAAAGATGTCACACATTATCAGAGATATCACACCTTATCAAAGATATCACACCTTATCAAAGTTAACACCAGGGGCGTAGCAATAGGGGTTGCAGAGGTTGGCTGGTTCACACGCGTTATCAGAGTAGCATAGCGAGCGCTATGAACCTATACCTGCTAATTGGCAATGGCAATCGTCCTGCCCTGAGCCCCTGCGGGTTTGTAGCGCTTGCTATGCTATTCTGATAAGGCGTCTTAACTTTGATAAGGTGTGATATTTTTGATGTGTGATATTTTTGATAAGGTGTGATATCTTTTTATAAGGTGTGATATCTTTGATAAGGTGTGATATCTTTTCATGAGGTGTGATATCTTTGATAAGGTGTGATATCTTTTCATGAGGTGTGATATCTTTGATAAGGTGTGATATTTGAGTTATCACGGTTTAGTGAATCAAGCCCCAAGAGCAGTTCTGAGCGTTTTTAAAAATGCTTGCAGTTTGATAACCGCTTGGCTAATGTATTTGAATGGGATGGTGCACACCAGAGCGATTCGTTTTTTTTCCCCAAATGCAAACTCGAGTACTGCAGCATTTTTGCGGATTTCTGAGGCAATTCAGCCTTAGTGTTAAATATAGGAAAGTGGAAAATCCCTCTGAAAAGCGCCAGATCAGAGCAATTTTCCAAGCATTTTTGTTACAGAAGCTGTTCAGTTACAGCTCTACTGTAACAAAAAACAAATATGCTACAGCAAAATGTTCCAAAAAACGCTAGGCATGTTTAGAAAATTACTCTGCACATGCCTAAAATCGCTCTGAAAAAAAACGCTTCAAAAAACGCTAGCATTTGTGGATACGATAGCGGTTTTTGGTGTGCACTTGTCCTTACACTGTTAATGGCGGGGTTCTCAAACTTTGCACAGTTGGTCAATGGTTGACTGGGATTAATATTAATTAATATTCAGAAAAGTGCGTGGAGCCTACAAAAGCCAATTAAAATTCACCTATTGATTTTCAAGCAGAATATTTAATCGCTGCCATTCTTACACTGTTAATGGCACAAGCCTCAAACCTGCTACAGTTGGTCATTGGATGACTGGGGTTCAAATTCAGAAAAGGGGGTGGAGCCACAGCCAATCAGTTTTGTTTCATTTCAATGCAAATTATTGATGCCAAAGACCACAAACTAGGTCATTGAGTAATTGAAGAAAATTAATTTTTTGTATTTGTCTATCTGAATTTTCCAACACACCTGATTAGATAATTATAAAAAACTATGAAAAAATTGATTGTTTTGGTTGAATCATGTATAGGCACCTTTAGAGATATTTCTATTGGGCACGAAGACTACATGTTCCAAGACAAGAAGTATAGCGACTCACGCCTTTTTACATTCTAATTCTTTTTCTCGCGGATATCTCCATAAGGCTCAACACACACCATACAATCTTGGTTGTTCAATCTTACCACTTTAATGTAGTATAAGAGCTTATCCATTCAATCATTCAAGGTATTTTCAATCTGTTGGCCCTTATACTACATAGATTTGGTAAATCTGTACAACCAAGATTGTATGGTGTGTGTTGAGCTTTAGCCTATAGTAATACACAGATATGTAGTTATACTAGACAAATTGGCCTCAATTCACTAAGATCATGCTGGAGATAATAAGGCAAGAGAAAACTTACCTCCACAAAGTGAGAGAGTTATCTTATCTCTTCATTCCTTAAGTTACCTCCTCTGTAGTTAATTTACCTCCTCTGTAGTTAATATACCTCCTCTGTAGTTATTTTCACACACAGTTAACAGCCTGTCTTTAACTGTGGAGTTATTTTAAGGATTGGAGAGTTAACTTAACCTATTTTGGTTCCTGGACGTAGAAACTACGTCCAGGAACCATGCGCGCTACCGCGGCCGATCGTGCACGTGCACTCCCGGCCGCGGATTCGGTAGCCAGGGAATCAATGTATCGGGCTATGGTGCCCGATCACTGATTCCTCTCCCCCGCTGAAAAAGCGACAGCTTCTCTCGGAAGCTGCGCCTTTTCTGGCCGTTCCCTCCCCGATGCGTCACTCTAAGCGTGTGTTACGCTTAGAGTGACATCATGTAATACTACAACTGAAAATAAAAATAAATTAAAATGAACACAAATTTACATTATAAATCTATTGTTTACCTCCCACCCTCCCAAAACTACCCAAATAAAATGTTTACTATAAAAACAAACAAACCATTACAATAAAAAAACAAAAACATGTAAATATTTACCTAAGGGTCTAAACTTTTTAAATATCAATGTAAAGATGAAATATTTCTATATTTTTTTTATTTTAAACTTGTTAATAGTGATAGATGCAAAATGGAAAAAATGCACCTTTATTTCCAAATAAAATATTGTCACCATACATTGTGATAGGGACATAATTTTAACGGTGTAATAACCGGGACATATGGGCAAATACAATACGTGAGTTTTAATTATGGAGGCATGTATTATTTTAAAACTATAATGGCTGAAAACTGAGAAATAATGAATTTTTCAATTTTTTCTTATTCTTCCTGTTAAAATGCGTTTACAGTAAAGTGGCTCTTAGCAAACTGTACCCCCCAAAGAAAGCCTAATTGGTGGCGGAAAAAACAAGATATAGATCAGTTCATTGTGATAAGTAGTGATAAAGTTATAGGCTAATGAATGGGAGGTGAACATTTCTCACGTGAAAACCACGGAACCTGAATGGGTGAAAGACAGAAGAGTTAACTTTAGGTTTTCCTGAGATAAAATGTTGTCTGAATACGACATGCCTCATCACCATGGTAACAACTCTAGAAACGTTATTAAAGACAGGAGATAAGCTTAGTGAATTGAGGCCAATGGCCTCAATTCACTAAGCTTATCTCCTGTCTTTAATAACGTTTCTAGAGTTGTTACCATGGTAATGAGGCATGTCGTATTCAGACAACATTTTACCTCAGGCAAACGGTAACCTAAAGTTAACTCTTCTGTCTTTAAGTTAACTCTTCAATCCTTAAAATAACTCCACAGTTAAATACAGGCTGTTAATCAACTGTGTGTGAAAATAACTACAGAGGAGGTAAATTAACTACAGAGGAGGTAAATTAACTACAGAGGAGGTAACTTAAGGAATGAAGAGATAAGATAAGGGCTGGTTCAGACGGACGCTTGCAGAGCGTTTACAGCCAGCGTTCAGGGCTTGGTGTTAAACGCTCCCATTCAAGTGAATGGGAGCGTTTGTACCAAGCTTTCAAGCGCGTTTACACAAACGCGGCGTTTGGGTCCCGATTTTCCCTGGCGTTCAAGGAGCCAGTGGAAGCTACATGTAGCTTCCAGGGGAGGTTAACCGCGACGGCTAATGTCCCCCTAGGGGAAGAAAAAACGCGACCGCATCCAAACGCACACGAACGCTGCTGAACGCGACGCCAGCAAACGCAACGCCTCCAAACGTCCGTCTGAACCAGCCCTAACTCTCTTATGTGGAGGTAAGTTTTCTCTTGTCTTATTATCTCCAGCATGATCTTAGTGATTGAGGCCACTGTCTTTGTGCCTGGAGGAAACCCACAAAGCACAGAGGAAACTCACACAAACATAGGGAGAATGTACAAACTCCATGAAGACAGTGCAAGACACTACGGGCTTGATTCACTAAGACAAATAGCATGCCTCATCAGAGTTAACATGCCTACAAACTTATGCTTGCTAATTGGTAATGACGAGAGCTCCACTCGCCCGCCCTGAGCACCTGCAGATCCAATCACTTTAAAGGACTTTATCCCCGCACTTTGATTGGCCCAATAGGCTGCCTGTCACTTGACAGGAAACTTGACAGGCAGCCTATTCGACCAATCAAAGTGCAAGGATGATGTCCTTTAAAGTGATTGGACCCGCAGGGGCTCAGGGCGGGACGAGTGGAGCTCTCGTCATTGGCAATTAGCAGGCATAAGTTTGTAGCGCTCGCTATGCTACTCTGGTAAGGCGTGTTAACTCTGATAAGGCATGTTATTTGTCTTAGTGATTCAAGCCCTACCTATTTAGTTACTATATCATCCATCATATTGCTGTCCAGAATGCCAGCTGCATGATGGGAGCTTTTCTTGGGGGCGTGGCACATATAAGTGGGCATGGTTTATGGCACTATTTTTTTTTTTTGTGCCTTTAGGCTCCTGAGGTTCAAATCTAGCCTTGGCTCCAAGGATGTTATGTGATAGTTAAAGCTTCCCCATTTACTACTCCTACCTCTTTAGCCGGGGCCGGGCCGAGGCAGAGGCGAGAGAGGCTCCAGCCTCAGGGCGCAGTATAGGAGGGGGCGCACAACTCACTCACCTATCATTCCCCTATTGTGTTTGAAGCAGAGAGAAAGAAGAAAAGGGATACATGGCAGTGACTGCAAGCCAGATACCTAGAGATTAAATTGTTAGCAGAGTTGGGGGCCCTGTGGCGCCTCTTAGTCTAATAGCAATCAGTTTGTGACAGCTGGGGTGGGAGGGATAAGGGATGCACTTTGGTGTCTCAGCCTTGGGTGCTGGAGGACCTTGTCCTGGCTCTGCCTTTAGCTCTACAACACAACCCCTTCACCAGGGGCGTAACTACAGGAGAGCAGACCCTGCAACTGCAAGGGTGCCCCGAGCCGTAAGGGGGGCCCAACTACTACTACGATCCCTCTGATTAAAGGACAACTGAGGTGAGAAATATATGGAGGCTGCCATATTTATTTCCTTTCATACAATACCAGTTGCCTGGCAGTCCTGCTAATCTATTAGGATTCAGCAGTGTCTGAATAATGTCAGAAACAAGCATGAGGCAGGGAACACACTACATGCGTTTTTGCGCGTTTTGCTGCGAACAGCAAAATGCGCACGATTTTAAAGGCTATTGAAATTAATAGCCTGGCGCAGGAAACGCTGTACCGCATGCGTTTGTGCGCGTTTGCGTTTTTTCCGCGTTTTCTAAACGCACAGTTTTCTGCTTTTTCCCGCACGTTGCATGGCAGTACATGCCATGCAAACGCATAAACGCGGAAAAACGCACGTTAGACGCGACCGCAAAACCTGACGGAAACCTGGGAAACGCAGGGGAAAACGGCCCTGCAAGTGTGACCCCTGCCTGAAGCTAATCTTTCAGATCTGACAATATTGTCAGAAACACCTGGGGCTTGATTCACAAAGCGGTGCTAACCTACTTAGCACGTCTAAAGTCTTTAGACGTCCTAACCAGGGTGCTAAATAGGTTAGCACCGGATTTCTCAATCAGATCGCGAGCAAAGTTTTGCACACAAAGTTTTACACGTGCAATGTCCTATGCGCGCGCTAAGTCCCATAGGCTTTAATGGGCACTTCGCGCGGAGCGCCCTGCGCTCTGTGCAGTGCGCGCGTAAAGTTCAACGTGCATAAAGTTTTGCGCGCGAAAAGCTCGTTTAGACGTGCTAAGGGGGTTTTCACAGGCGTGCTAACAGTTAGCACCGCTTTGTGAATCAAGCCCCTGATCTGCTACATGCTTGTTCAGGGTCTATGGCTAAAAGTATTAGAGGCAGAGGATCAGCAGGACAGCCAGGCAACTGGTATTGCTTAAAGGGATACTGTAGGGGGTCGGGGGAAAATGAGCTGAACTTACCAGGGGCTTCTAATGGTACCCCGCAGACATCCTGTGTTGACGCAGCCACTCACCGATGCTCCGGCCCCGCCTCCAGTTCACTTCTGGAATTTCTGACTTTAAAGTCAGAAAACCACTGCGCCTGCACGCCCGTGTCCTCGCTCCCGCTGATGTCACCAGGAGTGTACTGCGCAGACACAGACCATACTGGGCCTGCGCTGTGCGCTCTTGATGACATGAGTGGGATCGAGGACACGGCAACGCAGGCGCAGTGGTTTTCAGACTTTAAAGTCTGAAATTCCAGAAGTGAACAGGAGGCGGGGCCGGAGCATCGGTGAGTGGCTGCGCCAACACAGGATGTCTGCGGGAGACCGTTAGAAGCCCCGGGTAAGTTCAACTCATTTTCCCCTGACCCCCCCTACAGTATCCCTTTAACCCTCTGGGCGATACAATTATATCGCCCAAGAGGTGGCGCAGCACTATTTTTTTATTTTTTTTATTTTTTAAATCATGTAGCGAGCCCAGGGCTCGCTACATGATAGCCGCAGCGCAGCGGCATCCCCCCACCCACTCCGATCGCCTTCGGCGATCAGAGTAAGCAGGAAATCCCGTTCAGAACGGGATTTCCTGCTGGGCTTCCCTGGTCGCCATGGCGACGGGGCGGGATGACGTCACCGACGTCATGGACGTCGTGACGTCATAGGGAGTTCCGATCCACCCCTCAGCGCTGCCTGGCACTGATTGGCCAGGCTGCGCAAGGGGTTGGGGAGGGGGGGGGCTGCGCGGAACGGCGGGTAGCGGCGGATCGGCGGCGAGCGGCGGCGATCGGAAGTTACACGCAGCTAGCAAAGTGCTAGCTGCGTGTAACAAAAAAAAAATTATGCAAATCGGCCCAGCGGGGCCTGAGAAATCCTCCTGCGCGACATACCCCGAGCTCAGCTCGGGATTATCGCTCAGGAGGTTAAGAGGAAATAAATATGGCAGCCTCCATATCTCTCGCTTTAGTTGCCCTTTAAGGAGACTATATATCCTTCAGCTCAGGTGATGTTGTGGCTTCATTTGTTAGAGGTGTGAAGATCATGATGGCCACACATATTTTATGACCCTTGCAAGATGGGCCCCTAATCTGTGAGGGTCACAAAGGGGTAGGCAAGGGTATGAACATGGGGGGGGGGGGGGGGGCATCAGAATTTTTCTGGGGAGCCTTATGATTTGTTGTTACGCCTCTGCCCTTCACCAAAGGCGAAAGGCACCCAGTAGTAAACTAATACACTGCGCTGGGGTTGCCTAAAATTTTAAAGAGAGCCCAAGGTGGGCTCAAAAGAAAAAAAAAGTAGGCTACCTGATACGCAGGGCTGAGCGGATCAGGTAACCACAAAAAATGCTGCTCCCCGCCTCTCCCGTGGGCCACAATGGCTCACTTTCACTTGCGTGACCCCTGTTTCACGACGCTGCACTGAGACTGTGTGTCTCTGATTCCATGCAGGGATGCGGGGGAGCGGCAGGAGGCGCGGCCAGGAGGAGAGAGCTGCCCAATGGCAGCTAAGGAAACCCTGTAGGAGCGCCCCTCACGGGCGTTTTAAACAGGGGATTCCTCTACCCTCTGTTTACCTCTGAGTTAGCGAACTCGGGGGGCTATAGCGTGGTGGGGAGGGGGCAGAGAGCGGCAGTTGGGGGACACAGAGGCATGTCATTAGGCAGAGAACATGTCTCTGTGTCCCACCCCGGGTACTCTTTAAAGAGACACTGTAACATTAAAAACGTCCCCTGGGGGGTACTCACCTCGGGTGGGGGAAGCCTCGGGATCGTAATGAGGCTTCCCACGCCGTCCTCTGTCCCACGGGGGTCTCGCTGCAGCCCTCCAAACAGCCGCCGATAGACCCGACAGTCAATTCAATATTTACATTCCCTGGCTCCAGCGGGGGCGCTGCGGCTGCTTTCGGCTCCGAAGTAGACAGAAATACCCGATCTCAGTCGGGTCCGGTCTACTGCGCAGGCGCCGGAGACTTGCGCCTGCGCAGTAGAGCAGACCCGACGGCGATCGGGTATTTCCGCCTACTTCGGAGCCGTCAGAGCGCCTGTGCAGAAGCCGGGAAGGTAAATATTGACGTCACCGCTGCACGGAGGGCTGCAGCGAGACCCCCGAGGGACGGAGGATGGCGTGGGAATCTTCATTAGGATCCTGAGGCTTCCCCCACCTGAGGTGAGTACCCCCCAGGGGATGTTTTGATGTTACAGATTCTCTTTAAAGGAGAACTGTAGTGAGAGGTATATGGAGGCTGCCATATTTATTTCCTTTTAAGCAATACCAGTTGCCTGGCTATTCAGCTAATCCTCTGCCTCTAATACTTTCAGCCATAGGCCCTGAACAAGCATGCAGCAGATCAGGTGTTTCTGACAAATTTAGACAGATATGACAAGATTAGCTGCATGCTTGTTTCTGGTGTGATTCAGACACTTCTTTAGGCAAATAGACCATCAGGGCTGCCAGACAACTGGTATTGCTTAAAAGGAAATAAATATGGCAGCCTCCATATCCCTCTCACTACAGTTCTCCTTTAAGGTGCCCATACATTTTCCTGTTCGATCGACCATTCATCTCGATCATTGTATTGAACGGGGAGAGAATCGATTATGTTCCAGTCAGTCTGCTTGATCGATGAATATTTGCAGATATCTAATGGAAACAACCAATTTACTAGCTCGGCCAGGATGGAAAATGTTGGTTGACCGTAAAGGAATCGGCTACTGTTCACATGATTTAGATCAACACAGAACTTATTTTTGGTTTGAGAGCATGGAGGCACAACATCGCTCAGCTTGAATAGTGAAGGAGAATCATGCAGGATCTAGCTTGCAGTATGTGGGCCATTAGTCAACTTTCGATCGACCACATTGTTGTTGATAGCCAGGGCTGGTTCAAGTAACAATGAGGCCCCCCGGGGCAAAACAGATCTGGGGGTCGCCCTGATAGACACCACCAAACCAGAAAGTGGCATTAGATGCTCTTTGTTGCAGCCAAATTTCCCCCTGAACAGGCTGCTGTCCCACTCCTTACCCCCACCCTCAACTTAACTGTGCTTCCTGAGAACCTGCAGAGTCTTTGGCACAGTAATGTCTCACCTGTTCTGGCGAGCGCGCTCCTCTGTCAGTCTGTGGCTCTGTGCACTCCACGACTTTATCCTTACAGGGGTACCTCTCCTCCTCCGCATGTTATTACGTAATATCACGCTGCAAGCCACAGAGAAGATGCAGCCAGCGGTGGATGAAGACAGGAGCGCATGGAGCCGGACAGGTGAGACACTAATCTGCCAAAGACTCTGCAGGGGTCTCAGGGGGCAAAAAGTTTCCCCCTGTGCCTTTATGGTAGGGCTGGCCCTGTTAATAGCCACTTATTAGCTCGAAGAAAAATTGAGTAATGTACGGCTACCTTCACTGCAAGCTCTTTGCAGACTTCTGGGGAAAGAGAAGGGCCAACTATAGTTGAGCAGAGAGTATGACTTTGAGTCCTATGGGAGAAAAGCGCTATAGAAATGTTATTGTATTGTATTGTATTGTATTTTTTTAATTCAGGAAGGTTATTGTTAATATACAGCAAGACTCCCAATATCTGGCACAGGCGGGGATTGCCTGATGCGGGTTGGATATGGGTGCCTGCCGGTTGCTTGAGCAACAAGCCCAAAATAGCCGGTACAGCAGAAGCACCTTACCGATCCTCAGGACGCCATCTTCTACACTTACTGTAGCTGCCAGCGGCATACTCTGTGTACGAGTCCCGGCATGTCATAATATGTCACGTAATATGTCAGCGCTGCGTAATATGTTGGCGCTTTATAAATACAATAAATAAATAATAAATAAATGTCATGTGACCCAATGCAAGTCACATGACACAACGGGACTCGTACATAGACACAGCAAAGCCCCTGGAAACTGCAGGAAGTGTAGAGGATGGCACCTAGAGAATTGTTAAAGGACAAACAAGGTCACATGTGACATGATGAGATAGACCTTCCTGAAAGAGTTAAACATCAGGTATGGAAGTGACAGTTTTTGTCTGGGTCAGGAGCGGGTCGGACTGGGTCAGACTATGGCATAACCCTCACTGATAAGTAATAACAGCCATAAAACACTTTCCTGTCCGTAAATGGCTTCTGAGAGCAGGAAAGAGATAACAGGTGTCAATAATTCATAGATTTGAGCTCTGACGTACTTCATTGAAGGTGTCATTGAACAGAGACAACGAAACAGTAAAAACTAGATTTATATATAAAATAAAACTGTGGGATATCTAAAAAGAGTCAGAAGAAGAAGGATAGATACAGTTATTTTTCTCATAAGTTTATTTTCACCTCGGATGTCCTTTAAGTGGCCTCTGCACCGCAAAGTTCTGCCAATTGCAAAAGTATTGCCCCCATTATCCACCTCAGACATGCCTGTTTAGTTGAGACTTTCAGTTGCCTGAGTTTCGGGGAAGTGGGACTTTATTGTATATATATATAATTTTCAGTGACGGCAGAGTATGGAAAAGCTCCAAGCAAACGTGAACAAGAAGCTTTTTTTAAACAACAATATTACTATTGGCCTTTAATCCTTTTAGGGTAAACTAAAAATCCACATTAACCCTATTTGACATAATCCTCCTCATATGCTCCTCAGGTTCAAGTTACCAGAAAGTCTTATTCCGTGAAACAATACAGGAGACAAAGGTCACTAGAAGCAATACATCAAGAGAGGCGTGAGAACAAAAAGTGCAGACAAAATCCAAACCTGATTGGGTGAATCAGGTCAGGCTAACATCAAGCTGTAGCGACACAGGATTAGCCTCTTGCTGTGGGCTCTCCATTCATTTGAAAGGGGCACCAAAACCACCCACAGCAAAACTACGTTAGCACAAGAATCAGAATGAGAAATCAGAAAACCTTTATTGGCCGAGTACAATGGTTGTCATACCTGGCTGGAATTGATTATGGTGCACATTGGTAAGCAGAACAGACATAGGATACAGCAATACGATAGCAACACCAATACTGATACATGTAGGTACCGTAGTTCATCATTCATAGCAATAAAGGAAGTGTGAGCTGAACTGAGCTGGCAGTAAATAAATTGTTCGGGAGTAGTTAGGAGAATTCTGATAAGAGCGCTGCACCCATGCGGTGCTTGGAGGGTCGGGGCGATCTCGGGGGAGACTTTACTGACTAGTTAATGAGGTTTCTTCTGGGGGGGCGGGACTGCTGGGGGAGAGGCGATGGTCCTGTAGAGGCAGCCTGATGGGAGGAGCTCAAAGAACCAGTTGCTAAGTTGGAAGGGGTCTCTAGAGATCTTAGTGGCTCTTGTCTTCATTCAGGTAGAGTGGAGGAGGTCGAGAAGTGGCAGGGTTGATCCAATGACTCTTTCCGCACTGCCAATCACTCTTTGGAGCTTGCACCTGTCACCAGTGGTGCTCACCGCCAGGTCGTGATCACGCTTACGCGTGGATTCACGACCATTTTGACGCATTCCGCCTCGGACACGCTAAGCCGTGAATAGATTTTCAACCACGAAAATCTACTTCGGCTTCGCGTGAATGCGGACAGAAATCCGCATTCACGCTCGTGAAACCCGGCGCTGAAGTCGTGGTTTGCGGAAATGCGTCAAACTATGCGGAAGTGACACATTGCAGGCCAATCAGAGTGCCCCAGCCAGGCCCTAGCAACCAATCACAGGGGGGGGAGCTATGCCCTCCCCTCCTGAATATAAAGCGGCGGCCATGATGGAAAAGCTCTGTCCTTGTTAGACTGTGGTGCTGAGAGGATTATCTCCAGGCCATTGTTGTTTGAGCAAGTGCATTTATTGTGTTAAAAACAAAGCGGTTTTTTTTGCTAACACTGCTCTTATACTGTACACAGTTAGCTAGTCAGTGAGTGATTGCTGTAGTTAGTTGTAGTCAGTGTAGTGTAGTGGGAGTGTGGGAGTCTAGTGATTATTTAACTGTGTGTAGTGCAGGCAGGATCAGTGCTGCAGTGTAGTCAGTGTAGTGGGAGTGGGGATTATCTGTGTGTAGTGCAGGCAGGCAGGTTAGTGCAGCTGCAGTGTTCACTTGCATATTCCAGTGACAGTTATACACTTGTACTATTTGCAGGCAGCCAGTCACACCGCCGGCGCCGCCACTCTCTGCCAGCGCTGTTCATTCATTCTGTCAGTGACCTTGTGCCGTGCCCAGTGCCCACTGCTCGCTCGCTGGCATATGAGCATCTCATTACACAGTGTGACATCCTTGTGTGCCCACTGCATCCTTCAGTGACCTAGTTGTATATTATCCAGTACCCACTGCTGTGCCCACTGCATCCTTCAGTGACCTTGTGCTGTGCCCACTGCATCCTTCAGTGACCTAGTTGTATATCCAGTGCCCACTGCTGTGCCCACTGCATCCTTCAGTGACCTTGTACTGTGCCCACTGCATCCTTCAGTGACCTAGTTGTATATCCAGTGCCCACTGCTGTGCCCACTGCATCCTTCAGTGACCTTGTACTGTGCCCACTGCATCCTTCAGTGACCTAGTTGTATATCCAGTACCCACTGCTGTGCCCACTGCATCCTTCAGTGACCTTGTACTGTGCCCACTGCATCCTTCAGTGACCTAGTTGTATATCCAGTACCCACTGCTGTGCCCACTGCATCCTTCAGTGACCTTGTACTGTGCCCACTGCATCCTTCAGTGACCTAGTTGTATATCCAGTGCCCACTGCTGTGCCCACTGCATCCTTCAGTGACCTTGTACTGTGCCCACTGCATCCTTCAGTGACCTAGTTGTATATCCAGTGCCCACTGCTGTGCCCACTGCATCCTTCAGTGACCTTGTACTGTGCCCACTGCATCCTTCAGTGACCTAGTTGTATATCCAGTGCCCACTGCTGTGCCCACTGCATCCTTCAGTGACCTTGTACTGTGCCCACTGCATCTTTCAGTGCCGTTGTACTGTGCCTGGTGCATCCTTCAGTGACCTTGTACTGTGCCCACTGCATCCAGTGATTCATTACTAGCAACATGTCTGGCAGGGTTTCGCGGGGTGAGAGGAAAGGGAGTTCAATTGCCTCAGCCACTTCTGGGACTGCTCCACGTCCAGGGAGAGGACGCCCAGCTGTACGTGGTCGTGATGCAGCAGAAAGGGGGGCAGCAAAGCCTGGGCCGAGTCAGCGGACGCCATTGTCCAAATATTTTAAAGTTTCTGGTCCCCGTGTGGTGGTTGAGCAAATGGAACCTGACGTACTCATGGACATCATGACTTCCTCCCAGACCTCTACTGTGAGCACCACTCCAAGCAGCAGCAGCAGCCAACGTCCCACGCTTGTTGTGACATCCACACCAGCACCCACTGGTCAGCAGCCCTCCCAGGATGACAGCGTTCTGTCCCTCAGTCCGGCATCTGGGAACCTGCTGATGCAAGAAGCTCAGGACTTGCTGGGGACTGATGTGGCAGAGATTGAGATCGGGCCACAATCACAAGCGTTGTTGAGTTCTGGTGATGAAGAAGAGGGGTCTGTGTCTGGGGATGTAGGGACAGAAGAGGAGGGCCAGGAGGCGGGGGAGTCAGAGGAAGAGCTGGATTATGATGATGCTGCTGATGATGAAGACGTTGTGGACCCTAACTATGTGCAGCCTGCTGAGTCCGTGGAAGAATGGTCAGAGGCAGAGCAGGATGACGAGTCACCTCGGCCTAGGCAAGGATATCGCCATATGTCAGGCAGGGGCAGGGGCAGGGGCGTAGCAATAGGGGGTGCAGAGGTTGCGACCGCATCGGGGCCCTTGGGCCAGAGGGGCCAAGTGGGGCCCATCCTCAACCACAGTATTAGCTCTCTATTGGTCCTATGCTGGTAATGATCACTACTACAGATGCTTTTATTAGTAGTAATCATTAACAAGCTGTTCCCCATCCCCTTCTTGCTCCTCTGACACTGTAGTTTCCATTGGCAGGTTTTGGTGCGCCGTATCAACTGTTATGTATAGAGTGCTTGGGGGGCCCCAATGCAGACCTTGCACCGGGGCCCATAGCTCCTTAGCTACGCCACTGGGCAGGGGCATCGGCAGCAGTGGGCGTGGAGGAAGTAGACAGGACACTGCTTCAGCCGGCACCACCACCATGCAACCCCCGGCAACTACTACCACACATTGTTCCGCTGCACCCTCTGCTAGTGGGGGCCGCAGTAAATTAAAGTCACCAGTGTGGGATTGCTTTGAGGAATGTACTGATGACAAAAGGTATGCGGTGTGCAGGTTATGCAGCAAAAGATTGAGCCGTGGGAAAAGTCTGAGCAAGATGGGTACCTCATCCCTCCAGGGCCACCTGAGAAGCCGCCACTGCCGCGAGTATGCGGACTTTAACCAGCTGAGCGGTCTGGACGAGCTCAGCTCGTCCAACACCGCCAGCGGCTGCCGCTCAGGCCCTGCTGGGCCGATTTTGATGAAATAAAAAGCAGCACACGCAGCCGGCACTTTGCCAGCCGCGTGTGCTGCCTGATCGCCGCCGCTCTGCGGCGATTCGCCGCGAGCAGCGGCGAAAGAGGGCCCCCCTAGCCGCCTGAGCCCTGCGCAGCCGGAACAAAAAGTTCCGGCCAGCGCTAAGGGCTGGATCGGAGGCGGCTGACGTCAGGACGTCGGCTGACGTCGATGACGTCACTCCGCTCGTCGCTATGGCGACGATATAAGCAAAACAAGGAAGGCCGCTCATTGCGGCCTTCCTTGTTTATTATGGGCGCCGGAGGCGATCGGAAGATCGCCTCCGGAGCGCCCTCTAGTGGGCTTTCATGCAGCCAACTTTCAGTTGGCTGCATGAAATAGTTTTTTTTTTATTTAAAAAAAACCCTCCCGCAGCCACCCTGGCGATTTAATCAGAACGCCAGGGTGGTTAAGAGGAAGCAGGCACTGCTGGCAGGGGTTCCTGAGAGCAGAAGGCCCACCAGCGCAGCAGCATCATCCCTCCCTTAGGGTCGTGAATCCCCCACAGCAGCAGCAGTAGTAGCACGCAAGCGCTCTTCCACCTCGGCTACTCAGGACACAGACATTGAGGCTGGCAGCCAGTGTTCGTCTCTCTCCTCTGTCTCCCCTGCATCCCAGCGTCGTCAGACCCTGCTGAGCGACACCTTTCAGGGTCTGACCAAGCCTCTGCCTCCAAGCCACAGGCGGATCCGCAAACTAAATGGCTTGCTGGCCCGGGCCATGGCATCACAGCTGCTTCCCTACTCCCTGGTGCAGGAGGGGAGCGCCATGCGGACGCTGCTCCAATTTGGCATCCCCGAGTGGCAAGTCCCCAGTCGCCACTATTTCAGCAGGAGCGCGATCCCAGCACTCCACAAGTTTTCGGTGGAAAACGTGGCCCGTTCCCTGGACTACTCTGTGGGCAAGCGGGTCCACGTGACAATGGACTCGTGGAGTAGCAGATTTGGGACAGGTCGCTACCTGTCCTTTACGGCCCACTGGGTGACACTGATGGAAGGGAGGGAGGACAAGAGCGCATCAGCCCAGCTAGTGGTGCCACCACGCGGGATCAGGGGGGATGCAGAAGGGTCCTGTCACGACACTCCCTCTGCACCCGGAAAGCAAGCCCGCCTCGGCAGCAGCAGCGCCAAGCCTCGGCACTGCCAAGCCCTTTTAAAATTGGTGACCCTGGGTAAGGAGAGGCTTACGGCCACCAACGTCCTGGCCGCCCTCAGGAAGCAGGAGCGGAGGTGGCTGACCCCCAGAGGCCTGGAAGTGGGGTATGTGGCAGCCGATAACGGGGCCAACCTGGTGGCAGCAGTGCAGCAGGGAAACCTCCAGCACATCCCCTGCTTGGCCCACGTGCTCAATCTTGTGGTGCAGCGCTTCTTGCGCACCTACCAGGGGATGAGCGAGCTGCTGCAGGATGCCCGGGTGGTGGTACGCTTTTTCCGCCTGTCAGCCACTGCCTCTGCACTCTTGTCCACCGTACAACAGCAGTATGGAAGGCCACAACACCGGATAATCATCGACATGCCAGTTCGCTGGAATTCGACTCTGGCCATGTTGGAGCGGCTGTGTCAGCACAGGCTGGCTCTTAGGGCCTACATGCTAGACCCAAGTGTCCCCAGCAACCAGCAAGTCCCCATGATTACTGCCACTCAGTGGACACTGATGCAGCAAGTATGCCTGGTGCTGAGTCCCTTCCTGGAGGCAACCAAGATGGTCAGTGAGGAGCGGGCCTCTGTGTGGCAGTGGGTGCCCTTGGTTTGTCTACTGGAGCAGGCAATGGACAATTTAATTGAGCGTGGGGATGAAGCCCTGAGGCAGTTGGAAGAACAGGAGCAGATGGCAGCACAGTCCAGCTCAGAGGAGGGCTCACAGCAGGTAGTGGAAGAGTTGGAGGTCCCTAACCTGAATGAGGAGGAGGAGGAGGAGCAGCAGAGTGCAGCAGGCGTTGTACGTGGATGGCGGTTTGAGGAGGACAACGACATGGCACAGGAAGAGGACAGGCATGCGTTATGGGACAATGGCGAGGACGAGGAAGATCTTGCTGGCAGGGCCCACTTGTTTCCCATGGCTGTGCACATGTTGCGCTGCCTTCGCAGGGACCCCCGGGTGATCCAGATGCGTTCAAGGGAGGACATCTGGATTACCTTGATGCTTGATCCCCGTCTGAAGGGGAAGCTGGGAGACTTAATGACGCCATCCACCACCGAGCAACGCACAAGGGAGTTGAAGGAGGCCCTTGTGCGCAGACTACTGGAAGCATTCCCCCAGCCTTCCACCCCCACTGTAACTGCTCTGCCAAGCCAGCAAGAGGTGCCTGCCATTGCCACTAGCAGCACAACAACAACCACCAGCAGCAGCAACTGGCGCCCCGGAGACCTGAAGAGCCTAAGCAAGAGCCTGTATGCAGTGCAGCAGCCCAGAACAGAGGTGCCCGCCACAGCATCCACCACCAACCAGCACAAGCAACGACTGACCACCATGGTGTCTGACTATATGGGGTCATCCAGCGGGCTCAATGACACCGACAGCCCCGTGGACCCCTTGGAGTACTGGGTCAAGAGACTGGACATCTGGAGCGAGCTTTCCCAGTACGCCCTGGAACTCCTATCCTGCCCTCCTTCCAGTGTCCTCTCAGAGAGATGCTTTAGTGCGGCCGGTGGCGTGGTCACAGAGAAGTGCTCTCGGCTCTCCCACGCCTCTGTGGACAAACTCACCTTCCTGAAAATCAACCAGGCTTGGGTGGAAGGTGAGTTCCTGGCCCCTATTGTCGGACACAGGGGGACATGAAGTGGCTGCTGCATGTGCTGTTGTTAACTATGCCTGCCTTTATAAAGACAGTTACTACCTGCCTAGTGCCTACCTTGCTTAATTTTTTGGTGTTATGGTACTACTACCAGTAAGTTGCCATGGTCCGCCTTCTGAGCTGCTGAACTGACCGCCCGCTTTGTCCTCCTGACTCAGTCGCTACTACACTCTGCGTTCACACTGCCCGGGTCACTGGGTGCATTTAATTTTTTGGCCAGCACTATGACGCTGTGCTACTACTACTACCACCAGTATGTTGCCATGGTCCTTCTGTGCTGCTGAACTGACCGCCCGCATTGTCCTCCTCCTCCTGACTCAGTCGCTTCCACCAATGTACTCTGTCTGCGACTCTGCGTTATCACTGCCCGGGTCACCGGGTGCATTTAATTTTTTGGCCAGCACTATGACGCTGTGCTGCTACTACTACCACCAGTATGTTGCCATGGTCCTTCTGTGCTGCTGCTGCTGAACTGAACGCCCGCTTTGTCCTCCTCCTCCTCCTGACTCAGTCGCTACCACAGTACCACCAATGTACTCTGTCTGCGTTATCACTGCCCGGGTCACCGGGTGCATTTAATTTTTTGGCCAGCACTATGACGCTGTGCTGCTACTACTACCACCAGTATGTTGCCATGGTCCTTCTGTGCTGCTGAATTGACCGCCGGCATTGTCCTCCTCCTCCTGACTCACTCGCTTCCACCAATGTACTCTGTCTGCGTTCACACTGCCCGGGTCACCGGGTGCATTTAATTTTTTGGCCAGCACTATAACGCTGTGCTGCTACTACTACTACCAGTATGTTGCCATGGTCCTTCTGTGCTGCTGAACTGACCGCCCGCATAGTCCTTCTCCTGACTCAGTCGCTACCACCACTGCACTCTGCGTTCACACTGCCCGTGTCCACTGACAACTCTGCTGCGATGTCATTGCTAATTGCTGCAAAAAAAACAAAAAAAAATTACAAAAACCTCTCTGGGGCCTTTTTGGCGTCAGCCACTCATCCTCCTCCAGCGGTACCTTCGCCGCCAAGTGCCATTGGAACGCGCCTTCACCTCTTTGACTGCTTAACGCGTATATCCCTTTTTAAAACCACTTATTACCAATTAATAGCCCCATTTAAAGTGTTGATTTCACTTTAAAATCCATTTTCTCTAGAAAAAAATTTTTGGGGGGAATTTTTTATGTTGAAGTTATGTTGCCCCTTATCACCTCGATAATCCATGCAATTTGGGGGATTGTAGCATGTATGGGGGCTTTGTTATTAACGTTAAAAGAAAATCCGCCTCCGGGCGGGAATCCACGCGTGATTACGCCATTCACGGCAGAAAATCCGCGTGGTTGCGTGGACGCGGACGAAAATCCGCATGCGGCGGGGTCGAATGCGGATTTTTTTTTGCAACCACGCGGATTGCCGAATTCGTGGATGAGGCACATCCGAGCATTACTGCCTGTCACTGGCAGTAGTGCCCTCATACCAAACGATGATGGAGGAGCTGAGGATTGACACCAGACACAAGAAAGGAAACAAAAACACAGGAAAATCGGGAGCCTGTTTTGATGTAGTATGTTACGATAATCTAGGTAATACAGAACAAGTAGCAGGATACTCATAAGGTTGCTAAATCCAGCAACAACTTTCTGCACATTTTGGGAAGTACCGTCCTCGGCCTTGTAAGGCTCTGCAGGTCGTTGCCAAGGCCTGATTTATACTTTTTGTGTCCCTATGCCAAGTATGTTAAGGCCTATAGGCCAAAAAAGAATTCCGCAGTGGACGATTCAATCATGGGAGCCAGAGCTGCACCGAGGGCACCGGGAGAGGAGAGGGAAGGCTCTATAGGTAAGTATCAGTGTTGCCAACCTTTCACGTTATTTTTTACTGACAAATACCTAAAAATTTACTGACAAAAGATTGTTTTTACTGAAAATAATCGCGCCAAAAATGGGCATGGTCACGCAACAGAATGTGGGCGTGGTCATGGGTGGGGCCAAATTTACATGATTTTAGTAGTGCTGTAAAAGGTCTGCCGGGGAAGTTTGAGCTCTGCCATAGTGTTTCCCCCCCTTCCCCCCAAATACATGTAATCTTACAGCATTTCATCAAAAATCCATGTAAAAATACAGATAATAATATGGCAGTGGTTCCCCAAAAATAGATGTAATCTGGCAGCAGCGATTCCCCCAAAATACACATAATCTGGCAGTAGTTCCCCAAAATACACTTAATCTGACAGCAGTGGTTCCCCAAAAATAGGTAGCCCCAGATCTATAGGTGTCCCCAGAATAGGTGGCCAGAGGTAGAGATGTCCACAGAACAGGTAGCCAGGGGTAGAGATGTCCCCAGAACAGGTAGCCAGGGGTATATGTGCCCAGTATATGTAGGCAGGGGTATATGTGCCCAGTATATGTAGCCAGGGGTATATGTGCCCAGTATATGTAGTCAGGGGTATATGTCCCCAGTATATGTAGCCAGAGGTATATGTGTCCAGTATATGTAGCCAGGGGTATATGTGTCCAGTATATGTAGCCAGGGGTATATGTCCCCAGTATATGTAGTCAGGGGTATATATGTGGCCAGTATATGTAGTCGGGGTATATATGTGGCCAGTATATGTAGTCAGAGGTATATGGGTATATGTGTCCAGTATATGTAGCCAGCGGTATATGTCCCCAGTATATGTAGGCAGGGGAATATGTGCCCAGTATATGTAGCCAGAGGAATATGTTCCCAGTATATGTAGCCAGGGGTATATGTGCCTAGTATATGTAGGCAGGTGTATATGTGCCCAGTATATGCAGGCAGGGGTATATGTGCCCAGTATATGTAGCCAGGGGTATATGTGCCCAGAATATGTAGTCAGGGGTATATGTGCCCAGTATATGTAGTCAGGGGTATATATGTGGCCAGTATATGTAGTCGGGGTATATATGTGGCCAGTATATGAAGTCAGGGGTATATGGGTATATGTCCCCAGTATATGTAGGCAGGGGAATATGTGCCCAGTATATGTAGCCAGAGGAATATGTTCCCAGTATATGTAGCCAGGGGTATATGTGCCCAGTATATGTAGGCAGGTGTATATGTGCCCAGTATATGCAGGCAGGGGTATATGTGCCCAGTATATGAAGCCAGGGGTATATGTGCCCAGTATATGTAGCCAGGGGTATATGTGCCCAGTATATGTAGTCAGAGTTATATGTGCCCAGTATATGTAGTCAGGGTTATATGTGCCCAGTATATGTAGGCAGTAGTATATGTGCCCAGTATTTGAAGCCAGGGGTATATGTGCCCAGTATATGTAGCCAGGGGTATATGTGCCCAGTATATGTAGGCAGGGGTATATGTGCCCAGTATATGTAGGCAGGGGTTTATGTCCCCAGTATATGTAGCCAGGGGTATATGTGCCCAGTATATGTAGCCAGGTGTCCTCCCAGCAGGAGGGGAGACGCGCAGAGAAGAGGGAGAGATGTGGGCACAGCGGGGAAGGGGGGTCATCTCCCCCCCCTTCCCTCACCTTGCGGCTCTCCTTCCCTCGCTCTTCCCTCCAGAACTAAGTCTTGTGCGGGTGGCTGGCAGCGGGTGGAACTTACCTCCATCTCGTTGCAGGCGTGGGATGGATTTGCCACTAGTCTGGTCTGGTCCAGACCAGAGCAGCGGCACCAGAACTTCCGGCGCTTGGAGCGAGACGGAGATTGGCCGCCCTTACGGACGCTGCTAAATTCCTTACGGAATTCATGGGCAGCTAAATTTGTATTTGCATCAAATTTGTATGCAACACTGGTAAGTATCTCCTTAGGTAAGTATCTGGCTTTTTTTTTTTTTTTTTTACAGGCGGTTCCCAATCACTTTAAGGAGGTCAAAGACAATGAGTCCTCATGGGTAGGAGGCACTCAAAACATATATAAGCAGTGTAGGGTATTATGGAAAAGGCCTACCTTGAAGGAGACCATGCAAGATATTTTCTGGAAAAAAAAAACGTTATTTCGCACAGAGATTCTCTGTGTGATCATAACGGAATTGAAAAAGTTCATCCACCAGGATGGGTTGTCAGATATGCAGATGAATGTCTGTTAAACAAGGTGTGTATGAGGATCTGCAAATCTCATAGACCAGGGGTCAGGAACTTTTTTGGCTGAGAGAGCCACAAAAGCCACATATTTTAAAATGTATTTCCACCATGAGAGCCATACAATATGTTTCAAACTGGCACAGTGTGCATGTGCAGCAGAGGGCTATCCCTGTTACCATGGTGAAGTGTATACAGTTCATCCGCCAGGCAGGGGAAGTGTCAGACACATCTTCAGCTTCTCTTGGGTTTCAGCAACATCAGCAATTTTAGTTTTGGGGGGAGTGTGAGTAAGTTAGTAGTGCATGCTACAGCAGTAGCGTACCTACTTTGAAAATGTTATTTGCTCTGCCGCACTAAGCTGTGCTGCTTGGGGAGTGTAGCTTAGTGAATCAACCCTACTGATTTGTCTGTGAGCCAGATGTAACCATCAATAGAGCCACATATAGCTCCCGAGCCATAGGTTCCCTACCCCTGTCATAGACTATGAATGTATTTTGCAGGAACTGATCTTTTGCAGGAACTGATCTTTTGCAGGAGCTGCACTTTTGCAGATACTGATCTTTTGCATGTGTACAGCATCTTGCAAAGATTTTTATCTCATGGGTGTTCCTTATCTTAAAAGACCACTATCGCGAAAATCATAAAATGTAAAATACATGCAAACACATACAAATAAGAAGTACGTTTCTTTTAGAGTAAAATGAGCCATACATTACTTATCTCCTATGTTGCTGTCACTTACAGTAGGTAGTAAAAATGTAACAGAACTGACAGGTTCTGGACTAGCCCATCTCCTCATGGGAGGTCTCAATGTTTTCTTTATTTTCAAAAGCACTTAGTGGATGGCAGTTGCTCCGTCCAACTGCCAAAATAGTGTGAAGCGACCAGGGAGGCTGGCCAGCATCTTTGTATAATCCTTTTCAGGGAGATTCTTTATAAAGAATAAAGGCCGTGCTGAGAATCCCCTATGAAGAGATGGACTGGTCCAAAACCTGTCGGTAATGTCAGATTTCTACTACCTACTGTGAGCGACAGCAACATAGGAGAAAAGTCATTTATGGCTCATTTTACTCTGGAAGAAGTGTATTTCTTATTTGTATGTGTTCACCAGTATATTAAATGTTAGAATTTTCACGATAGAGGTCCTTTAATAGAATAGACTGTGTAGGCTCTCATACGCAGAGAATCGACCGCAGAGAATTAACCGCAAAAAAACGTATCGTGTGTTCCCAGCATTAGACCAACCCATGTAAAGTTCCTGGGAAGTGGGTGAATAAAGCCTGCTAAACATTGTCAGTTTTGATTGGCCAATTTTACCATCTTCATGTAGTATGAGGGTCAATAGATTTTGAATACTATGAGCAGATTGTGTAGGTAAGCAACTCTCATACTGGACAAGACAGAGAACATTTACAGTGGCTTGCAAAAGTATTCGGTCCCCTTGAAGTTTTCCACATTTTGTCACGTTGCTGCCACAAACATGAATCAATTTTATTGGAATTCCACATGAAAGACCAATACAAAGTGGTGTACACGTGAGAAGTGGATTGAAAATCATACATCATTCCAAACATTTTTTTTTTTACAAATAAATAACTGCAAAGTGGGGTGTGCGTAATTATACGGCCCCCTGAGTCATTACTTTGTAGAACCACCTTTTGCTGCAATTACAGCTGCTAGTCTTTTAGGGTATGTCTCTACCAGCTTTGCACATCTAGAGACTGAAATCCTTGCCCATTCTTCTTTGCAAAACAGCTCCAGCTCAGTCAGATTAGATGGACAGCATTTGTGAACAGCAGTTTTCAGATCTTGCCACAGATTCTCGATTGGATTTGGATCTGGACGTTGACTGGGCCATTCTAACACATCAATATGTTTTGTTTTAAACCATTCCATTGTTGCCCTGGCTTTATGTTTAGGGTCATTGTCCTGCTGGAAGGTGAACCTCCGCCCCAGTCTTAAAGAGGAACTCCAGTGAAAATAATTTAATAAAAAAAAGTGCTTCATTTTTACAATAATTATGTATAAATGATTTAGTCAGTGTTTGCTCATTGTAAAATCTTTCCTCTCCCAGATTCACATTCTGACATGTATTACATGGTGACATTGTTACTGTGGGCAAGTTATGTAGCTGTTTCTAGCTGCTCTGGCTGTTACAGACAGCTTTAAACAGCCATTTCCTGTCTGTGAACCTTGTTACATTGTGGCAGTTTGCCCAGAGTACCGCGGTATTCAGAGCCTCTTCTGGGAGGGGTTTCAGCACAAAATTAGTCACACAGCGCCCCCTGATGGTCTGTTTGTGAAAATCATTGTATTTCTCATGTAAAAGGGGGTATCAGCTACTGATTGGGATAAAGTTCAATTCTTGGTTGGAGTTTCTCTTTAAGTCTTTTGCAGACTCCAAGCGGTTTTCTTCCAAGATTGCCCTGTATTTAGCTCCATCCATCTTCCCATCAATTCTGACCAGCTTCCCTGTCCCTGCTGAAGAGATGCACCCTCCGAGCATGATGCTGCCACCACCATATTTGACAGTGGGGATGGTGTGTTCAGAGTGATGTGCAGTGTTAGTTTTCCGCCACACATAGCGTTTTGCATTTTGGCCAAAAAGTTCCATTTTGGTCTCATCTGACCAGAGCACCTACTTCCACATGGTTGCTGTGTCTCCCCACATGGCTTGTGGAAAACTGCAAACGGGACTTCTTATGCTTTCTGTTAACAATGCCTTTCTTCTTGCCACTCTTCCATAAAGGCCAACTTTGTGCAGTGCATGACTAATAGTTGTCCTATGGACAGAGTCTCCCACCTGAGCTGTAGATCTTTGCAGCTCGTCCAGAGTCACCATGGGCCTCTTGACTGCATTTCTGATCAGTGCTCTCCTTGCTCGGCCTGTGAGTTTAGGTGGATGGCCTTGTCTTAGTAGGTGTACAGTTGTGCCATACTCCTTCCATTTCTGAATGATTGCTTAAACAGTGCTCCGTGGGATGTTCAAGGCTTTGGAAATCTTTCTGTAGCCTAAGCCTGCTTTACATTTCTCAATAACTTGATCCCTGACCTGTCTTGTGTGTTCTTTGGACTTCACGGTGTTGTTTCTCCCAATATTCTCTTAGACAACCTCTGAGGCCCTCACAGAGCAGCTGTGTTTGTACTGACATTAGATTACACACAGGTGCACTCTATTTAATCATTAGCACTCATCAGGCAATGTCTATAGGCAACTGACTGCACTCAGATCAAAGGGGGCAAGATAATTATGCACACACCACTTTGCAGTAATTTATTTGTAAAAAATGTTTGGAATGATGTATGATTTTCGTTCCACTTCTCACGTGTACACCACTTTGTATTGGTCTTTCATGTGGAATTCCAATAAAATTGATTCATGTTTGTGGCAGTAATGTGACAAAATGTGGAAAACTTCAAGGGGGCCAAATACTTTTGCAAGCCACTGTATATTGCGCTTTTCTCCTGGCAGACCCAAAACACCACAGCTGCAGCCAATAGAGCAAGCTTAGGCAGTAGCAGTGTTAGGGAGTCTTGCCCAAGGGCTCCTCATTCAATAGGTGCAGGCTTTACTGAACTGTAAGAGCCAAGATTCAAACCCTGGTCTCCTGTGTCGGAGGCAGAGCCCTTAACCAGTACACTATCCAGCAAGTACACATGCAAGTGGTAAAGGTGACCATACACAATTTAATTTCTTAATTTTTACTTACCATACACCATTTCAAACCTAATTTTTCCAACACATCTGATCAGATTTTTACTGAAAAAGCAGAATAATCGATTGTTTTTTGTTGATCAAAAAGAAAAGGATTTTTTTTCGATTTCTTCTGTATTTGTTTGGTAGAGTATACGGAAACATTTAACTATTTGATTGTACCGTGTATGGGCATCTTAAAGGATACCTGAAGTGACGTGTGACATGATGAGATAGACATGGGTATGTATAGTGCCTAGCACATTAACAACTATGCTGTGTTCCTTTTTTTCTTTCTCTGCCTGAAAGAGTTAAATATCAGGTATGTAAGTGGCTGACTCAGTCCTGACTCCTGAATACATGGCCTGGGATAAAGTTATTGTCCCCCTATATCCTTGCAAAGTTCTTGCCCATTTTATTTTTTGTGTAGATGCATTAGACTATTGGGACTTCTCCATGCTCACAAATTAGTGATGGGTTCACGAGTAGATAACTACTCGTAATTGTGATTCTAATGAGGCTTAATTGCCTCAGCTGAGCGCATGGGAGACAGGGGGTTACTTACCCATAAGTCTGCCGGCTTCTATGCATCTCAAAAGTCTTGCATGCATCCTATGAGACGCGTTCCAAGACTCACTACCGCGCACTTCCTCCTTGGAAGTCGTTTGGGACGCATAGCAGCCGACAGACTTATGGGTAAGTAACCCCCTGTCTCCCATGCAGGAACAATAGATTCTGCAAGGATCGCCCCTGTCTCCCAGCCACACAGCTGAGGTGCGGAATATAACCCTGCATTTCAACTTTGCTCTAAAACATTATTTACAGCATATTATATGCAACCAGCATTTTTATTTTACTAGACCAGCATTGGAAGGGTTACACACAGCTTTAAAGTTCCTGGAGAGAACTGCTGCTGCATCCGAAGCTTACATAGATACATTTAAGCAAAACAAAATGTAACAACTGTGGAATGTGACTCTTTCTGACTGTGCAGGAGCTGGAGGACAGCCAAAGAGTGTGTAACATTCCTCACTTGCTACATTTTGTTTACTGAAATGTATCTATCTAAACTTCAGCAGTTCTCTCTACGAACTTTAAAGCTCTGTGTGTAACCCTTCCAATGCTGGTCTAGTAAAAAAAAAAATGCTGGTTGCATATAATATGCTGTAAATAATGTTTTAGAGCAAAGTTGAAATGCTGGGTTATATTCCGCTTTAAGCCTCATTAGAATCACCAATTCGAGTAGTTAACCCATCACTACGTCACAATGAGGTGTGGTAAACAAGATATCCACTTGCAGTTCTATGCATGGTACAGGGTTAGAAAAGGGGAGTTGTGCTGCGATTATGCAAACGCAATTCTGTGATCGCAATGGTAACCTGATTTTAATGGTAATCACAGCAGTTCTTTTTCACCAGTGCGATTTAAACTTTGCAATTTTTTTGTGTGCTTCCGATTGACTTAGGCCTCTTTCACTCCAAGATGTTGCATTTTAGGGGAAGTTAAGGTCTGGTGGTGTTGAAGTTGGACGTCAGATTGAGCCGTATTATGAGGCTCTTGGTGCTATCCTGGGAAGTCCGAATCTTTTCAATGATTCGGATGATTCGAATCGGATCATTGAAAAGATCCGGATCTTTTCACCGAATCTTTGAATCATTTTACTAGGGAAGCAGGGGTGCAGCAGAGTGAGAGGTGCAGGAGAATGAGGGCACATTGAGGGTGCTAATGGGGAAGGGAGAGATGCAGCAGGAAGATTGGGCTTGTGCACAGAAGCTGCAGTTCCTGTTTCTTCCAGACATCCACTATGAACCGAATCGTTCATTGTGATGATCCGGATGATTCGACTCACAAAAAAGATCTGGATCAAAGATCCGAATCGTTCATGATCTGGACAACACTACAGTGCAGTGAATATTAATTAGCCATGTGGCTAGGAACAATAGCTCTCTCTCTTTACTAAGCATGTGCAAACAGTCTAACGCAGCTAAAACCACTTATAACGCACAGCATGCTGCACTGTCATAGAACATGCAGCGTTACAATGTAACGCAACGTGGGCACTGTGAACAGCCCATTGATTTTTCATTACTGTGAGTTGGGCTGCATTGCAGGCTGCTCTAATGTGCGCCTGTAACGTCCCACTGTGAAAGCAGCCTAAATGCTCAATCGCAGGGAAAAACACACTAGAAAAACGCAATTGCATCGCAGCGTTGCCATCACACTTATTGGTGGAAAAGAACCACTATCGCGGAACTGCATGTTTGCGCATGGGTAAAATGCACTATAAATATATTTTCTCCTATGTTGCTGTCACCTACAACAGATTGCAATAATCTGACAAGTTTTGGACTAGTTCATCATTTCATGGGTGGTTCTCAAGGGTTTTTCTTTATTTTCAGAACCACAGCAGTTCCTCACTCAGTCCAGCTGCCAAAAGAGTGTGAAAGTGAGTAAGGAGGCTGGCTGGTATCTTGGTATACATCCTTTCTATAGAGTGCTTTTGTAAAAAATATATAATGAAAACCTTGCGAATCCCCCATGAGGAGATGAACTAGTCCAAAACCTGTCCGTTTTTTACCGCCTACCATAACTGACAGCAACATAGGGAAAAAAGTAATTCATGGTGCATTTTACATTTGGAAAAAAAAATCTACATCTTATAGATACATGTATTTTAAATTTTACTTGTTTTGGTAATAGTGGTCCTTTAAGGAGTGTATTAAGAACTAATACTCCCTATTTTAAACCTCATAGCGTTTCCGCTTTGTATGGAAAAAAAAAAGTCATTAGTAATCTGTCTCCAAAAAAAGCAAAAATAATTTTCTCAGGAGACAATATTACTGCCAGGGCCGATTCTAGACCTTTTTGCTGCCTTCCCGATTTGGATTGATCGCACAGCACCTGACAATTTGCTCTGCTTCATTAAATGTTCTCAGTCAGCAAGGGAGCATATGGAATAACTTGAGACATGACATGCTGCAGCTCAGCACAATAACACACTGGCTGGCTGGCTGCGAGCGAGTGATAAACCGTGGCCATCCTCCATTCCTCCTTAGTCAGGACAACAGTGCCACCTACTCCCTTCTGCTGTGCAAGTCAAATGAAACACTGCCTCTCCCCTGCCTCCCCCTCCTCACTCACTGTCAGACTCCTCACACAGCACAACTGTCAGAATCCGCTCTGCTGGACTTGATTCCCTGGACTGCTTTGTTTCATATGCCGCTTGCATAGTTCAGTCCAGGGAAAAGAGTCTTTTCTGTCAGTTTGCAAGGCTGACTGATTTGCATCCACTTGTCATGCAAATTGCTTGTCTGCCTCCTTTGAAGGTTTCTAGTATAAATGTCATTTCCTCCCAGAATTCCTCGCTCGACATAGTTTCTCTGTAGGGAAACTTACCTTAGAGCCTCAGCATCTTGTTATTATATTGTAGTGTAGTTAAGCCTTGGGGAGTGCTCCCTGCACTCCTATTTAGTGCAGTCAGGTCTGTGTTATAATTTGTATTGCCTATTCTGTCTTGTCTTGTCTGTGCGATTGCACTATTGCCAGTGGTGGCTGATAGTAAATCGTTCTGTCCTGTTCTTAGATCGCATTCGCCCTAGCGTTAGAGGCGGTGGATCTTTCTTGTCTGAACCTTGGAGTATAACCTTAGCTGTGGTTGCTACTGGTTACTCCTTCTGTCTGCCTTGTCTTATCCGTGCGATTGTTCTGTCGCCAGCGGTGGCTGACAGTGAATAGTTGTGTCCTGTTCTTAGATCGCATTCGCCCTAGCGTTAGAGGCGGTGGATCTTTCTTGTCTGAACCTTAGCTGCGGTTGCTACTGGTTACTCCTTCGGTCTGTCTTGTCTGGAACGAACGCTTGCTGTTGTCTGGTGTGAGGCAACCGATTAGCAAGCGTTATCTGTTTATTTTCATTCTCCGTGTTCATTTGTTAGTCAGGGTTGGTACGTTTGGTCACTGTTGCGCTTAACGTGCGGTGACCGTACCGTTGACGCGCTTGTCTCTGTTGCGCATATCGTGCGGGGACCGCGTTTAGCTAGTTCGTTTGTTATTTTCATTGGCGTTTAGATTGTGGTGATTAGCTGTGTCTTCCTCACTCACTTCACGCTCTGTCTTTACTCAGTCTTGTTTTGGTGATAGCTATCGCCTCTCTTGCGATTAGCTTTCTTACTCTGGTCTGTTCTGATGTGATATGTCTACCGTCGCTGGGTGGCGACTAGATTGGTAGACATTCACAGAGTCTGTCTCTGTTTTTGCTTTCTTCTGAGTTGTTACTTTATATTGCTCAGTGTTGCTCAATCGTGCTATTTCAATCTGGCATCTGGGGCTGTGCAGAGGACTTGTTCCTCTGTACTCCACAGCTCCGTCTGCTGGTTGGAATTCTCCTCTATAAATCTATACTAGGTACTCTGCTTCTGTGACCGTGGCGATTTCCTTCTCCTTCAGCGCACGCGGTGTGCGCTGACTGGAAATCGCCCGCAGATCGTTACAACAAGCTGCTTTTCACCTCCCTCTCCTCTCGCTTCTCTTCCTACTCTGACTGCATGCTGTAAGTGTAAACGCACAGTACAAACATGCCACCCCTGTAATCTCTGCGCCTGATGCAAGTGTTTCACCTTGCTTCTTGAGAGAACCGAGCTCTGATTACCACTACTAACAGCAGAAGGTTACGAGTTACGCCACTGGCGCGACCTGCGTTACTGTAGCAATGCTACCGTCACTCACCGCTGCTCCCGTGGGCTGCAATGACCCACTTTCACTTTCATGACCTCTGGGTCACGATGCTGCGCTGAGAGACTGTGTGTCTCTCACAGCGTACAGGGAGGCAGGGGAGCGGCAGGAGGCGCGGCCAGGGGAGAGAGCTGCCCAATGGCAGCTCAGGAAACCCTGCAGGACCGCCCCTGGCGGGCATTTTAAACAGGAAATCCCTCTCCCCTGTGTTTACCTCTGAGTTAGCGACAAATCTTGTTGTTAAACTCGGAGGACCATAGCGCAGCGGTGGGGGGGGCAGAGAGCGGTGGTTGGGGGACACAGAGCCATGTCATTAGGCAGAGAACATGTCTCTGTGTCCCATCTGCCCCCCGAAGCTCCACCTCGGGTTCTCTTTAAAGTGACCTCGCAGAATAAGTGTACGAGTGCTTGGTGACTCCGTGCAGAGGAGAGTGAACAGAAGACATCACAGCCAGAGGTTATTTTTAAAAAATATATTTACAGATATAACAATATAGAGAGATTTACAGTGTCCTCAAAGGCCTTCATAAAACTTGAAAACGAAGTAGAGCAGTAGAGTGAAAGCAGCATGAAGCCAGAGAGCATCTCACCGTCACTTAGAAAACAATCCGTCACTTTAAAGGGACAGGCAGGTTTGGCTGGAGATGGACAGACAGGGGCGGAGTCAACAGGTATCAGGGCTGAAACCATCAGAGAAGATCACAGGTGCTGTGTCCTCCAACAGCCAATCATCTTCTCCCGGACTATAAGTCACGTTACATTAAATACATTGGAAATAAAATTTGATTGGCTGCTATGAGCAATCTGACGTGTGTGCGCGTACGTCTGAATACGTGTGTGTGTGTATCGATCATAACTGGGAAGTTAAAGAGGACCTGTTGTCAAAATAACATAATGAATTAAATTGCTTATTTTTTTTTTTTACTGTATTCATTTATAAGTTGTTTAATCAGTGTTTGCTCATTGTACAATCGTTCCTCTCCCTGATTTACATTCTGACATTTATCAGAGGCGGCAACATCTTTAGTACGGGCAAGTAGTCTCTGCAGAATGTTCGTTTTCTGAGAATTCTAAAGCCAGTAGAAAATATCTCTGGTCTTCCAGAATTCCACATAATAAACAGCCTAGGCTAAGGGCTCATTTCCACTATAGCGAATTCGCATGCGTTTTTCGCATGAAAATTCGCATAGCAATACAAGTGAATGGGACTGTTTCCACTTGTCAGGATTCCTTTGCGTTTTTCTGTGCAGAAAAAATTCGCATGGCAGAGCCATCAGAATTCGCATACCGCATACCGCTATGCGAATCGCATACAATGTATTTAATAGGAAATTCGCATGAGGTTTGGGCATGCGAATTTTCATGCGAATTCGCATAGAAACAATGGAAAAGCACACCAGCACTGCCATGGTTAAATTCGCATACATCGTCATCCATGCGAATTCGCATGCGAATTCTCATGAAAATTCGTATAGACCCGCATGCGAATTTTTACCGCGGCGATTCGCACCACACAAGTGGAAATGCAGCCTTAGTATCACTTTGAGGGCGTGGCTACATACCAATATGCTGCAATATACAGCTGGAGGAAATGTTTCTGATGCAGGATAGTTAATGTAAAAGTAGGTATAAGTCGTTACAGCTCCTCTTTAAAGTGGACCTGAACTCGGACCTCCTCTCTGCTCTAAAAGATACACAACAGCATAATAACCTTTAAAGAAAAAACATTTATTAGTTACAGCTGATACAAATCCTAAAATAAATCTGCACAGCTTCTGCTTCCTGATTCATGGAAGCAGCCTGTGCTTTCAAATGAACTTATCTCCTATCTCTGCCATGGCAGTCATGTGACACAGGGGAGGATCAAATTACAACTTGTGATTAGACACAAATGAGGGAGAATTAAACAGGCTAAACTCTCTGAATACACACAGGGTGCATTTCACTATGTTTTCCTTCTGTCCTGTGCAAGAGTTCGGGTCCACTTTCAGTTAACCTGCTGTCAAGCTAACATTGTACTAACTGCAGATATCCTAACAGCACAACTGTACCCACTCATATAAGTGCAGTCATTTGATAAAGTGAGCAAGAGGTGAGAGTTATGTGGAACGCTGCCATATGTATTTCCTTTTAAGCAATACCAGTTGCCTGGCAGTGCTCCTGATCCTCTGCCTCTAATACTTTCAGCCATAGACTCTGAACAAGCATGCAGCAGATCAGGCTTTTCTGACAATATTGTCAGAACTGGCAAGATTAGCTGCATGCTTGTTTCAGGTGATTCAAAACTTCTTCTTTCAAGTGTGTGATTCAGACACTACTAAAGCCAAATAGATCAGCAGGGCTGCCAGGCAACTGGTATTGTTTAAAAGGAAACAAAATATGGCAGCCTCCATATCACTCTCACCTCGGGTTCACTTTAACGCCCCCACCCCCCAAATTTATCCAAAAACAAAACTAGGCTTCCTACTTAGGATGTGTGAATGCAGTTCTGGCCGCTCACCAAACCATTATTATTATTATTATTTAGTATTTATATAGCACCGACATATTACGCAGCGCTGTACAGTGTATATGTTACGGCCAGAACCCGAAGTTTGGCCACTTCTAGTTCTGGCCGGCCACTTCGGGTTCTGGCCGGCCAATTTGCGTAGTGGCCGCTGCGGCCAATGTTAGAAATGGATTGTTTACTCTGATATTAATATATCTTCTGGCCGCAGCGCAGCGGCCAAACGTATAACCACTTAGTTAATTTGTTGCAATTAAGCCGGCGGCAATGTAACAATTCAAGCCGCCGGCTTTTTATCTGCCTCTCTCTCTCTCCTCTTATGGCCAGCCGGCGGGGGACACGCGAGTCCCCCCGGGAGTCGTTCGTCGCAGCAGGGGCAACAGAGCGGGGAGGCTGGAGACATTGCTTCTGCCAGCACCCGCTCTGCAAGAACGGCAGGCTTCCCTGCCGCGACGAACGACTCCGGGGGGACACTCGTGTCCCCGCCGGCTGCCCATAGGAGAGCGAGAGAGGCGGGGGGAGGAGAGAGAGGCGGGGGGAGAAGGAGAGAGAGGCAGATAAAAAGCCGGCGGCTTGAATTGTTACATTGCCGCCAGCTTAATTGCAACAAATTAATACGTTTGGCCGCTGCGCTGCGGCCAGAAGATACATTAATATCAGAGTAAACAATCCATTTCTAACATTGGCCGCAGCGCAGCGGCCACTTCGCAAATTGGCCGGCCAGAACCCGAAGTGGCCGGCCAGAACTAGAAGTGGCCAAACTTCGGGTTCTGGCCGTAACATATATATATATATTGTCTTGTCACTAACTGTCCCTCAAAGGAGCTCATAACCACTCTGGCAATTGCTGTCATCTCCTGTCTACTTATGGAAGCTGAGAGGGAAACAGAAGGCGGGACTTCTGCTAGTCCAGAGGCTGGTTAACCTCCTCGGTGGGAGGGTCGGGGCAGAAAACCGCAGCTAAGAGCGGTAATCCCGACCTCTGGGGTAGCCACCTGAGGCTGTGTGCAGAGCAATGTACGCAGCGGGCGTTATTACATACTGTACCTCCCGGGGGATCCCGATGTTGTCCGCCATTCTTCTTCCTCTCCTCCGAGGGCTCTGCTTCCTGCTAGTGAGACATGACGACAGCCAGCAATCTCACTTTAGAGTTGCAGCGCCACCCGGAGGATGGAGGCATAACTGCAGTGCTGGAGCCCAGGGAGGTGAGTGATTGCTGGGGCTGCTGCAGATCTCCCTGGCAGCATGATTTTTTTTCCAGGTTTTAGGGTCTGAAAGGGTGCAAAAAAAATTGCATCGCTTTTAGCCCCTAAAATCCGGAAAGAATCATAACGCCAAGGGGGTTAATTATAGCCTACGGCTATGAGGTTCAAAGACCAACATGGAGCAGATTGAATGCTATTAAAAAACGTTTTAGACGTGATTTCACAGAGTACAGATGTGGTGATACTGCCCCAAAAACTTCTCAAAAGATTGTGCTAGAGTGGCCACCATAGCATTCAATCGTCGCCCGGCAGGATCGATCTCTATCGTGCGGAGAACGTAGACGTCCGTCACGACCAAGGTCTAGTCCCAAAACTGACAGTAATCTGAAATTACTGCACACTCCCTTTCCATCCCTGTAATCTGAACTCCATCTGGAATCCTGCTGGCACAGGTATACCCCTCTTTCTGCATGAGTAAATAGCTGCACAGAGCAGGAGCCCTTGTTACTCATTTTCAGCACCTGGAGTAATGTATGGACGAGAAGCAGGCTTTTGCACTCCCATCTGACAGTTTCTGTTATGCCTAATACACATAATGCAATTTCGCGACCGATTCACGGGAATCGGGGCGATTATTTTTGACAGGTCCAATTAGCTCCCGATCAATAAAGTGATCGATTGTGCAGACTTATAAGTGGAAAATCGATCGGGTGCACTTTGGACATATACACACGATGCAACTTTCCATCTGATCTCACGTGGATCGGGCGGGAAATTGCAGCATGTGTACCGGGTGTTAGGGACATTGTGACATGACTGTGTTCTGTATGCACAAAATGAAAAGGAAGCAAGCTGAGATAATGTTTGCTATTAACCCATTAGTAGCAATAATAGAGTTATCTCGTTTGAGATAAGTGCACTGCCTTTGACCTCAGTCGGCAGAACTCGTTGTGCTGTCAATTTTTGGAATGCTTTGATCTATCTCCCTAGCAGAAATTATAGAAACCTTAAAGGGAACCAGAAACGAAGCACCCTCATGTATTTTACCATATATATCAGTGGGAACATTAGAGAAAACACCTACCCTGCTCTCTGTTTCATTCTTCACTGCTCAGCCTGCTTCTAAGCAGCCCTGATAAAATCCCAGACTGAGCATTCAGTCTGGCTTTGCTCAGTAATCAATTTTCAGCACTCCTGATCAGGAAATGACTACCAACAGAGACGAGCAGAGCCCCCTCTGCGCGCAAACTGTTTTGGAAGCCAACATTCTCCATTTCATTGCATCTGTTTTGAATGCAAGTTGTGTACCCTGCACACCCATGCTGCTGGTCAATCAGATGCACCCTGTTTTGGGAGCGCTTCCCCTGCTGTACGGAGAGGCGGGAGCCATAAAGTGATAGGCTGCACACCATGGAGCTTCACTGAAGAGTAATGAGGACCTGTCCCTTCACCGAATAAAATAAACTGCTTATTTTTTACAATATTCCTTTATAAATTAGCCAGTGCCCATTGTAAAATCTTTCCTGACCATGATTTACATTCTGAAATTTATCACAGATGGCGACATTTTTAATGCTGTCAGGTGCAGCTCTGCTGAATGTTTACTCGGTGTTACAAAAGACAGTAGAAGTCGGCATAATACTCTGGGAGAATTCCACATATCTACACAGCCTAAGCTAAACATTACTGGGAGGGGTGGAGCTACATGGTGCTGAAACCAGGATATTTAACATAAACGTGGGTATACTGAATAATTTCCTACATTCTACTGTATGTCGCTACAGTGGCTCTTTAACACAAGAATATACAAAACATTCCCAGCTATGAAGGAGACAAGCAATGCAGTGATAGATTAGCAGCCTGTCTGTACGCAGGCGTGTGTGTGCAGAGACAAGAGGGGTGCCAGGGCAATGCAGTGATAGATTAGCAGTCTGTCTGACCGCAGGCGTGTGTGTGCAGAGACAAGCGGGGTGTCAGGGCAATGCAGCAATAGATTAGCAGCCTGTCTGACCGCAGGTGTGTGTGTGTGCAAAGACAAGAGGGGTGTCAGGGCAATGCAGTGATGGATTAGCAGCCTGTCTGTACGCAGGCGTGTGTGTGCAGAGACAAGAGGGGTGTCAGGGCAATGCAGCGATAGTTTAGCAGCCTGTCTGACCGCAGGTGTGTGTGTGTGTGTGCAAAGACAAGAGGGGTGTCAGGGCAATGCAGCGATAGATTAGCAGCCTGTCTGTACGCAGGCGTGTGTGTGCAGAGACAAGAGTAGTGTCAGGGCAATGCAGCAATAGATTAGCAGCCTGTCTGACCGCAGGTATGTGTGTGCAGAGACAAAAGGGGTGTCAGGGCAATGCAGCGATAGATTAGCAGCCTGTCTGTACGCAGGCGTGTGTGTACAGAGATAAGGGCGGGGTCAGGGCAATGCAGTGATAGATTAGCAGCCTGTCTGTACGCAGGCGTGTGTGTGCAGAGATAAGGGTGGGGTCAGGGCAATGCAGTGATAGATCAGCAGCCTGTCTGTACGCAGGCGTGTGTGTGCAGAGATAAGAGGGGGGTCAGGGCAATGCAGTGATAGATTAGCAGCCTGTCTGTACGCAGGCGTGTGTGTGCAGAGACAAGGGCGGGGTCAGGGCAATGCAGCGATAGATTAGCAGCCTGACTGACATCAGGCGTGTGTGTGCAGAGACAAGAGGGGTGTCAGGGCAATGCAGAGATAGATTAGCAGCCTGTCTGTAAGCAGGCGTGTGTGTGCAGAGACAAGGGCGGGGTCAGGGCAATGCAGTGATAGATTAGCAGCCTGTCTGTATGCAGGCATGTGTGTGCAGAGACAAGGGCGGGGTCAGGGCAAAGCAGTGATAGATTAGCAGCCTGTCTGTACGCAGGCGTGTGTGTGCAGAGATAAGAGGGGGGTCAGGGCAATGCAGCGATAGATTAGCAGCCTGTCTGTACGCAGGCGTTTGTGTGCAGAGACAAGGGCGGGGTCAGGGCAATGCAGTGATAGATTAGCAGCCTGTCTGTACGCAGGCGTGTGTGTGCAGAGATAAGGGCGGGGTCAGGGCAATGCAGTGATAGATTAGCAGCCTGTCTGTACGCAGGCGTGTGTGTGCAGAGACAAGGGCGGGGTCAGGGCAATGCAGCAATAGATTAGCAGCCTGTCTTTACGCAGGCGTGTGTGTTCATATACAAGAGGGGTATCAGGGCAATGCAGTGATAGATTAGCAGCCAGGTGTGTGTGTGCAGAGATAAGGGCAGGGTCAGGGCAATGCAGTGATAGATTAGCAGCCAGGTGTGTGTGTGCAGAGACAAGGGCGGGGTCAGGGCAATGCAGTGATAGATTAGCAGCCAGGTGTGTGTGTGTGTGCAGAGACAAGGGCGGGGTCAGGGCAATGCAGTGATAGATTAGCAGCCAGGTGTGTGTGTGTGTGCAGAGACAAGGGCGGGGTCAGGGCAATGCAGTGATAGATTAGCAGCCAGGTGTGTGTGTGCAGAGACAAGGGCGGGGTCAGGGCAATGCAGTGATAGATTAGCAGCCTGTCTGTACGCAGGCATGTGTGTGCAGAGACAAGGGCGGGGTCAGGGCAATGCAGCAATAGATTAGCAGCCTGTCTTTACGCAGGCGTGTGTGTTCATATACAAGAGGGGTATCAGGGCAATGCAGTGATAGATTAGCAGCCAGGTGTGTGTGTGCAGAGATAAGGGCAGGGTCAGGGCAATGCAGTGATAGATTAGCAGCCAGGTGTGTGTGTGCAGAGACAAGGGCGGGGTCAGGGCAATGCAGTGATAGATTAGCAGCCAGGTGTGTGTGTGTGTGCAGAGACAAGGGCGGGGTCAGGGCAATGCAGTGATAGATTAGCAGCCAGGTGTGTGTGTGCAGAGACAAGGGCGGGGTCAGGGCAATGCAGTGATAGATTAGCAGCCTGTCTGACTGCAGGTATGTGTGTGCAGAGACAAGAGTGGTGTCAGGGCAATGCAGTGATAGATTAGCAGCCAGGTGTGTGTGTGCAGAGACAAGGGCGGGGTCAGGGCAATGCAGCAATAGATTAGCAGCCAGGTGTGTGTGTGCAGAGACAAGAGGGGTGTCAGGGCAATGCAGCGATGGATTAGCAACCTGTCTGACTGCAGGCGTGTGTGTGCGGAGACAAGGGCGGGGTTAGGGTGATAGGGTTCAGACGCATGCACCTGTGATCGTCCATCTGCCAGACCGCTCCATACTGCCCATCTCACCAGCCACCTGCAACTCTCCCGTTCAATAAATATGGTTTCGCCTGGAATCGGCAGTTCTGAAAACCCAAAATAAATAATAAAAAATATTTGCATGATTATATATATATATTTATAGATTTTTTTTTTCTTTTCAGCAAAAAGCAATAATCTTTTTTTATCCTTTTAAAGCATAAATATATTTCATAATAACAAACCACACTAAAGTCAGCAGAAGAAAGACTTCAGCGTGGAGCATAAATGAACTTTTATTGACTTCTACCTGGAGAGCTTTAAAAGTATTCCCGAATCAGGAAATCGTCACAAGGCAGCAACTGTGTGTGTTGAGACATTGCCTATCTGCACTGAGCTCTGCCTATGGTGCCTATCCGCACTGAGTTGTGTCTATAGTGCCTATCTGCACTGAGCTCGGTCTATGGTGCCTATCTGCACTGAGCTCTGTCTACAGGGCCTATCTGCACTGAGCCCTGTCTATAGTGCCTACTGTATCTGCACTGAGCTGTGTCTACAGTACCTATCTACACTGAGCTCTGTCTATAGTGCCTACTGTATCTGCACTGAGCTGTGTCTACAGTACCTATCTGCACTGAGCTCTGTCTATGGTGCCTATCTGCACTGAGCTCTGTCTACTGTGCCTATCTGCACTGAGCTCTGTCTATAGTGCCTACTGTATCTGCACTGAGCTGTGTCTACAGTACCTATCTGCACTAAGCTCTGTCTATGGTGCCTATCTGCACTGAGCTCTATCTATAGTGCACCTATTTGCACTGAGGTCCATCTATGGTGCCTATCTGCACTGAGCTCTGTCTATGGTGTCTATCTGCACTGAGCTCTGTCTTCTCTGTACTAAGCTCCATCTATGGTGCTTATCTGCACTAAACTCCATCTATGGTGCCTATCTGCACTAAACTCCATCTATGTTGCCTATCTGCACTGAGCTCCGTCTATGGTGCTTATCTGCACGAAACTCCATCTATGGTGCCTATCTGCACTGAGCTCCGTCTATGGTGCCTATGTGCACTGAGCCCTGTCTACAGTGCCTATCTGCATATTTGTTAAACTACTTGCAGCTGTCAATTTTGTCACTTTCTAAACTATTTTATTTTTTAAACCAATTGAATATTACACATTGATTTCAAGGAAGGACAAATTTGAAATCAGTCAGTATATTCAATCAGTACCTGGTAGTCTTTAGAGAAAACTAAGGTCAGCTTACAGAAACTCTCCTGCTCGGTTTACCTCTTGAGTATTCCCTCAGATTCTTCCCCCAGCTTCTTCAGCAGCCCAAACTGAGTTCCTGATATTCAGAAAGGACTTGGTAGAGCAGGAGAGTTTTGAATGATTTAAGTGTTGTCTTTTTTGCTTTCAGAGCAGTTTGAACAGTTAGAAAGGAACTGAGAGACAGAGTTGACTCTGTAGACAAGGTTGACAACAGACAGGCTACATGTAAACATACAGGGGCAAGATCATAAAATGAATTTGTCCACGTTTTTGATTGTGGCATACTTTTAAAGCTATCCGTGAGGATTCATATAAAAGTCCAGTTACCCTAAAAGTATTAAATTCCCTTTTAAAGTGTACGCACGCCTCACAGACAGAGCACATTCAGAAAACACTTCACAAAAGTATTGCATAAGACTTAGATTTGTCACCTGAACAAAATCTGAAATACTGAAACTTTGCTTTAAATTTGTAACCGTCCTAGAGCTATTTAAAAAAATGTCTAAATATATTTATATATTTATATTTATATATATATATATATATATGTATATCATTTTTTTCATTATTATTTTTATTTGGCACACAAAGAGTTGGACCATCGCCAACCAGAGAGCACAAGATGGCTGCCGTGCAGCTACCAGGACACAAAGGACAGTCAGCTGACTTGCTTACAAAGCACATTGCTGCCAGGTCCTGTTTAGGCTAAAAAAAAAAACTGAAAAAAAAATCACAGCAGCTAAACGTTTCAGTCATGGTTTAAAAATGTGAAAGTATTGTAGGGCCATCCCGGTCTCGCCGAGTGTAAATAAATCGACCCACAAAAAAAAAAAATTAAAAAAATAACGCCTTTATCGGTAAGCGAAAGGGCACTGGGGCAAGCAGCATGGCCCATCGTAGTTAAAGCCACCCAAAACTCTTCTTTCCACCACAACATTACTGTACATGACCTAACCAGAACAGGATCAGCCACCAGGCAACCTAGGCAGGTGCCTGGGACCTAATGGGTGTCAAGAGGCCCACCAGGCACCTTCTCTGACCTCTCTCCACTTTAGCTTACCAAAAAGATCACAAGGGGGGGCCCCATGCTTAGGGCCCCTTTACATCTTAATCCATCTCTGGACCTAACCCTCCAGACATCAAAACCATCAATCACAAAAATACAGGATACTACAACAGGACAAATTTTCGCAAGCAGCCAAATTTGCAAAATACGGTTAACTTATGACATTGCTCTGACAAACGCTGGAGGGGAAAAAAACATTGCATTGGAATGTGCGCTGACTGAGAATGATATTTCATTTGTATTTTTATTCCTACTGTTTTTTAAAAGCAGACCTGGACTCTTGTACGGCACGTGATGAAAAGTCTTGGTTCCACATTTAGTTGCTGAAGAAATTTGCATCAATGTGTTTTGCTTTTGTTTAGGCAGATCAACTTGTCTAATTAGCTCTCAACAGCAGCTGTGAACGACTGCAAGAGCTCTGCTATTGGCAGCTCTCACTATAGTTAACCCTTTTAGTGCCTTTTGCAAAAGTAAAAACATGTAAAACTGCATGTTTTTTTTTTAGGATTCCCATAAATTGAATTGAAGAATTGTTTTCTATAAAGATTATTGTGCTGTGGCTAATCTTTGAGTGCAGAGAGGAAGTTCTGAGTTTAGTTCCACTTAAAGTACCTTACTAATAATCCCAGGTTTATGCAGCTTCAAAATGGACTAATGAAACCCAGTGGTTATTTTTGATTGGCCCATGCATAAATTTGCATCAAATCTTCAAGTATTAAAACCACTTAAAGGACAACTGAAAAAAGAGCGATATGGAGGCTGCCATATTTATTTCCTTTTAAGCAATACCAGTTGCCTGGCTGATCTTGGCAGCATCCATGTTTTTCTGACTTCAGTTGTCCTTTAAGGACCAAGTCAATTTTCAAACTTTTGCAGTGCCTTTGCTTAAAGGGAAGGTCCAAGCAAAATAAAAAAATGAATTTCACTTACCTGGGGCTTCTCCCAGCCCCATGCAGCCATCCTGTGTCCTCGTAGTCACTCACTGCTGCTCCAGTCCCCCGCTGGCAGCTTTCCGACCTCGGAGGTTGGTGGGCCGCATTGCGTACGTTTTTACGCATTCCCGACAGTGCAAGAACATTAACACATACATTTTTACGCGTTACTGGTTCAATGCGTACATGTTTACGCATTGAACCAGTAATGCGTAAAAACGTATGTGTTAATGTTCTTGCACTAGTGGGAATGCGTATAAACGTACGCAATGCGGCCCGCCGACCTCCGAGGTCATAAAGCTGCCAGCGGGGGACTGGAGCAGCAGTGAGTGACTACGAGGGCACAGGATGGCTGCATGGGGCTGGTAGAAGCCCCAGGTAAGTGAAACTCATTTTTTACTTTTGCTTGGACCTTCCCTTTAAAGAGAGTCTGATTTTTTTTTCTTTTTATTAATCAGTCATCTTCAGCATTGAGTTACAAGCTGATTTGCCGCATCCCCGTGGCAGAACGAGGTATTTATCCCCCTGAAATACTAGGGCAAAATTCCACGACTTTTGAAGTCACAGATTTTGGTGCCCAGTAGAGGCAGAGCTGTGCGCAGTAGCTCTGCCTCCAGTACAGTCACTCTCTGCCGATCTCCGCCTCTCCCCACCCCCTTAGTGAAAGAAGACAGAGGCATACATTTGAAATCGGCGCCGGTAGACTTGGGCGCAGGATACAGCCTGTACATGGCTGATCCTGCTGCTGCACAAGTCCCGGCCGTGTTAAATACTATTCCCCCTCCAGGCCGCCATGGATGGTGGGGAATGAAATAATTTGGCTTCCAGTTAATGCTGGAGGCTGAATTATTGTGTTTTAAAAGTAACTTCATCTTCTGACGGCGCCGATGTTACTCACTGAGCGCCGCTATAGATGTAATTCCTATTACAGTCTATGGTAGCGCCGGCTGCGCATAAATCTTCCTGCGCTGAAAAGCTCTGCTCCGAGACAGAAGGGTGGGGAGAGGCAGAGATTGGCGGAGATTGACTGTAGCAGAGCTACTGAGTACAGCTCTGCTTTTACCAGGAAGCAGATACAGACCTTTTTTTTACTACAAACTAGAATTATTGGTTTTGTTTAGCCTGGTGAAGTTGGAGGATCAGAAAGGGGGTGACACCATGAGTACCCGCACTGGGTGTCACCAGCCCTGCTGACGCCTCTGGGCAGGACTATGACTTTTTTGCTGTGCAGTACTCTAAGCCTGGGCTGGATGGAGGTCCAAGACCCACCGTGAAGCAATGTCCAGTAGATTCAGAATGACATTGGAGCACTAAGAATATTTTATCATTAAATGCCGCCCAACAAAGAAAAACTACAGTCATTTATATATTGTCATATGAGTTAGAATCAGCATTCCAGTTGGAGTCATTTATACTCTACCATAATAAAACAGCACACTGTGGCCAAATCTTTAAATACTGTATAACCTTTGAATGCTGCCTACCTTTCCCAAGGCCTACAACTGGCAATAAGTATATAAAATATGTACAAGGGAAATTATCAAAAACAAAATGGATAGAGGTCTTTTTTTCGCCTATACTTTTTTTAGGCTCATGAAATACGTTTTTGAACTTAGTAAGTGCACCTTCATGACTGAAAATAAAAAAAATCACTATGTTGATCTTCATACTTATCCAATGCTAGTAGGCTTCATCTTCATTCTATAAGTAGTGATGCTCCTGTCACTCATGGAGTAGCATGTGATCAGTTTGGTCAGGTGATACATATGTAAGTCTCTGATTGGTTAGTCATGATCATGTGCTAAAGCAGGATGTGATCACAGCAAATCAGAGCTTTGTAAATCTATCAGCTGATCAAACAAATCACATGCTTCTCCATGAGTTCTCCTAGACATGACTACCAATGCATGCAGGGATGTAGCCTGGGAGGCTGGGCAAAGGGGGACATATGTCTCATATGAGCTGTTACACTAACTCACCTCTCCAATCCACACGCCACATATACGGGAAGGAATTTTTTCCCTTTTAAGGCTAATTGGACCATGCCTTGTAAGGGTTTTTCGCCTTTCTCTGGATCAACAGGGATATGTGAGGGAGCAGGCTGGTGGTGTACTTTATACTGGTTGAACTTGATGGACGTATGTCTTTTTTCAACCCAAATAACTATGTAACTTCCTGTTCCTGGGTGTCCCGTATCATGGTAACAGCGTCTCCTATGATGACATCACCGGGAGAGCTGTTACCATGCAACAAGATGCCCAGAAATAGGAAGACTATGCGGTTCGTTGATCGGAGAGGTGAGTTAATAATTTAACCAAGGTGCGTCGTAAGGGGTGCGGGATCCGGGCTAGAGCCCTTGTGCCTCGTCTGTCAGAGAAGTGAGGGTACATAGAGAGCTTCAACCCAAAATGTGGCTTATTGAATAAAAGTGCATAATTATAGACTTTACCACATATTCTTCATAAGAGCAATGATACAGTGTTTTACTTTGGCAGGTGGAACTTGCTTGCTTACCACGCCCAAGACAAAAACTCCTCTTTCTTATAGTCCTTAAAACAACACACACAAATGGACCAGTAAGTGCTGCTCAGACAGATTCAGTACCACAGGGAAAACACAGTATACAAGAATAAAATCTTCAAAGTCTGCTGCAGTAGAATCAAAACAAAATCAGTGCCTTTGGCTGCTGTGATGCTGTTAGTAATATGGCTTTAAAAATCACTGACCAGCACTGCTGGTCATTCGTAAAGCAAAACAAAAGTACAATAGTTACGAGATTGTGCTCACATGCAACATAGTCGTATATAAAAAAAAAGCAGAGTGTTACACTCTGCAAAGTGAAATAAAGGCTTTTACATCCACCAACCACAACCAAAGGGCTTTTCACCTATTCAGAACCTTCTATGTTGCATGAAAAAGAGGTGTTGCTCGTAGCATCCAATGAGATTTAAAGAGTAAATACATCAAGTACATATTTGGTTATGGCAAAAAGCTTAACCAATCAAGCACAGCCAAGGACAAGGAGCAAAAATAGCGAGGTCAGGTTCTACTCTCTTTGCCATGGAACCTCAATAGAAGCAACATTGACGTATCTTCTTATCTCATCTTGTGTTAACACAAAAGTAGATATCACAGAATTCTCATCAATATGTTTATGCGTAATTATTTATGGGCAACCATAAGAGCTGCAGTATAGAGCTGATGGCCACATCTTGTGGCCATCTCAGGTGGTTCTAGTGAACATTCTGCTGAAATGAGGATGGAAGGAAAAGCAGATAACTCTAGACTTTCTAGAGGTTCTTTGGCCCACATGCAATTCACTTTTTCACATAATCTTTCTCCAAGATGATATTCTTACACCTTGTCAAATAAATTCACTTTAACCCCCCAGCAAGCAAGAAAATACACAAAACCAATTTGATAGTACTTTTTCGACTACTTTTGGTATTTTTTTGAATTGCAAAATACTGAACAGTTACTGTATTATAAAGAGAAGATGAAAAATGATCACTTAAGAGAAAACGTAGGAGAAAAGTGAATTGTATATGGACCTTCAAGTGATATAAGTTTTACTCAGGTCATAACTTCTACCTCAGTTTTTTATAGCGCAGAAAAGGGTTCCTACTTTTTCTCCCCTAACAGGAACTAGACAGAGATTCGCAAGCAGGAAACGATAACAGAAACTTCTTTCTTGGACGATGGGTAAGAGTTAAACCCTCCATTTCTACTGTTGACCCATTTATTAAAGCTGGAGGCCAGATGGCCACATGGGCAAGAAACAAAGTTATTTCTCTCCACAGGAGACACTAGCCACAGTAGCATACAACCCACCAGATAACCTATTCCCACACCATACAAAGCATATTCTGGAACGTAATCTGTGAGGCCAACTCTTAAGATGGCCATTAATCTAGCGATATTGTGGCCCGACTATCCAATTCGATAATTTTATTGAATCAGATAAAAATATGTGCCACAAGAAGCATGCCCGATCAAGGATGTATCGATCTAGCAAGCTGGAAAATTTCGGTCTAGGGTGGTTGATCGGGTGCACAGCAGTATCTATGTGCAATATTGCGACTACCGCCAGCCCCTGTCCCCCCAAATGTGAATGTTCCCCCCTGTTGCTCGTGCATTATAAATGTCACCTGTCCAGTTTCTGCGACCCCCGGTTTCGCACACTGCCTCCCTCAAGCACCGCCAGGCGCATTTGTGACGTCACATATGTGCAATGTGCTATACGCTGGACAGGTAACTTTACAACGCATGGGCACCGGCAAAGGACATTAACATTTGTGATGCGGTCAGCCAGGTGGGCTGAATTGTCGGTGTTACAAAGCAGATTCCAAACTGAAATTGATTGGGAATTGGCCTGCAGTACATGACAGCAAACTGATCTCCCTCCAATCAGATTTGATTAGGTTGATTTCTTGGTTGATCTGCCCATACATCGCTAGATGTCCCTCCGTATGTTGGCTCAATACCATACCAGCATTAGCAGGTTAGTCTGGGTAGCAGTATGATATGCATTCTATTCAGGTCAAACTATAAATTTTTCAGCTATCTCAAACTCAATTGGTCAAGATTGGCGCAACAAAAGCACTGAAGTACAGAAGCAATTCCAACACGTTTCTACTCCGTCTAAATACAACTACAATAAAAGTTTTGGTTGAACTTAGGCTTTGACGCTAAGGGACCAGAGCTTAAGAAACGTGGGAGATGGAGTCTAATTGGACTTGGAAAAAAAGCCTCATACACACGATTGACCACCGTCACCTGTAACAAATGAAAAACGACAGGTTGGCCACGAATCGTAAAAAACAAGAATATTAACAATGGTAAATGACAACAATTGTTGTCCATGTAGACTTGTCTGTCCTGACAGGCCGGTTCGGACGGTAATCGGTGGTAGGCCTTCAAAGTCATTTCTATATGATACGACAACAAAACCACGCAAGTGGCTTGTGACGGGCTTATGGGTACTCATTTCAGAACTTCTGCTAATGATGCGATTGGTAGACCGTCATTATGCCATCGTTGAATCCAGTCCAGACGTTGTTTGTTCACCACAAACCGCGGAGGACCGCTCAATCGCGTGTATGGAGCCAGGGCTGTTTCTTGGGCAGGGCAACCGCACAATGACATGCCTCTGTGTCCTTTTGGTGCCGCCGCCAATCCCCCCTGGGCTCTGCTATCCCCCCTGCAAAATAGCGCCAGGCTAGCTACAATCTGCTTGTCGCTAGCTTGCAATTCACCTCCTACTTGTCAATCAGCTTCTCCTTCCTTGCCTCCTCTATTGCAGGGCTTCCCCCCTCTGTCCCCTCGCTCATGCACTTTCTGGGTCGTGGCTTAGCTTCCGATTGGAGGAAGCTGACGGAGGCGGGCAGCGAGGATCAGAGGTGGGGAGCCCTGCAATAGAGGAGGTGGGGAGGAGGAGCTGAGTGACAGGCTGCAGTTAAATAGAAGGCTGGCGACAAGCAGTATGTCGCTAGACTGGCGCCATTTTGCAGAGGGGACAGCAGGGGGAGGGTGACTGGCAGTGGCACCAGAAGGACACAGAGGCGTGTCATTGTGCACAGGAACATGTCTCTGTGTCTTATTCAGATTTTAAAAAATCTGCCTCAGGTTCTCTTTAAAGTACCCCTGAAATGCGTCTTTCTCTGTATCAATGCACTCGGCTGTAATGGGGCTCGGCTAACCACCAGAAGGACTACTAAAATCTGTACAGCTTTGTACAGGAACGGCACACACACCAAGTGCATTTTTAGACTTTATAGTCTCTTTAAAGAGGAACTGTAGTCAAAATAACATAATGAATAAAATTGCTAATTTTTAAAATATTTATTTATAAGTGTTTGTCCATTATAAAATCTTTCCTCTCCCTGATTTACTCTCTGAAATGTATCACAAACGGCGACATCTTTAGCACTGGCAGGAGAATCTCTGCGGAATGTTAGTTTACTGAGAGTTCGAAAGCCACTAGAAAAGATCTCTTGTCTCCCAGAATGATCTAGTGGGGGGAAGCATTCGGCATAATAAATAGCCTAGGCTAAGCCTCAGTGGGAGGGCGGGGCTAAATACCCAATATACAACAATATATAGCTATAGAAAGTGTTTCTGATGCTTAAACCAGGATGTTTAACGTAAAAGTGGGAATCCCGAATAATTTAACAGATTCTACTATACGCCGTTACCGCTCCTCTTTAATTTCATCTCAAAGGATTGAGCTACTCTCTTCAGTCTGACTTTCAGTATTGAATTCACCGTGCACATAATATTTAGACACGCAGTAGTTGGGGAGAGCTGCTCTTCATCTACAAACATAAGATAAATTAGACGTTAAGATCTGCAATGATGAAAGCAGCACCACTGCTTCTAAAGCGCCCAAGGCACAGGCCTCACATGCCTCCTGTTAGGTCCAACCCTACCAGTTGTGCTTGTAGACGTAAGCAGCAAAGACTAAAGCATTACATCCTATGCCCAGCCAACAAAAACGCTTGAAAAATCAGACCGTGACCCTGTGTAAAACAAAACACATACCTGCCACACAAAATAAGAAAAGGTCGTATTTTCGTTTTTCTCTAAAAGCCCTTTCAAGGACAAGACGCCCTTGCGATTAAGAGAAAGGCCTTAGGAAAGTTGAGGGGGAGCCTCAGATATTACACGCTCCCAGAAATCAGAAAAAAATAAATAAATAAAAACAAAAACAGCTAGATACCCTGAAAAGTCTATAGACAAGAGACATTACTGGGCTCCCCCTCTGTCTGGCATCTGTGGAACATTCCTGAGCAGTTCTTTGGAGTAGGTGACCTGGATCACCAAGAGGGAATGCAAGACTGTTCCATGATTGGCTAAAGAGGGGGGGGGGGGGGAAGAGCACAATACATACAAAAAATATAAGTATATACAAAAAGAGTATACTAAGCAGCATAGTAGCAATTACGTTCCGCAAAAAGAGAAGGCATAGATAAGATCTGCAGGGATGTGTGGCTGCCAGTCAGTCATAAACCAACCCACTAGGTAAGCCTACAGGATAATAAAGCAAAGTGACACTATGCATTAAAGACAGTGATAACTTGTAGAGTAACAAATTCATCTATACACATCGTGCTGGTTGCAGTGGAATGAGGCTCTCCGCTCACCTCTAAAGACTTATATTCATTCAAGACTTACGTATATAAGTGCAGCTCCACCCAAAATGTATATTTCACTTTTAGCTTGGCCTTAAAGGAATACCGAGGTGACATGTGACATGATGAGATAGACATGTGTATGTACAGTGCCCAGCACTCAAATAACAATGCCATGTTCCTTTTTTTCTTTCTCTGCCTGCAAGAGTTAAACATCAGGTATGCAAGTGACAGTTTCTGTCCAGTTGGGACTGTATCACAACCCTTAGTGATAAGGAATTACAGCCATAATACACTTTTTGCTTCTGAGAGCAGGAGAAAGATAAAAAAGGGTCAACAGTTCATAGATTTTAGCTCTGGCATACTTCACTGAATGTGTCATTGAACAGAGGCAATGAAACAGTAAAAACGTAAAAAGTCGATGTAAATATAAAATAAAGCTGTGGAACATCTAAAAAAAAGTCATTTTTAGGAGAAGGAGGATAGTTACAATTGTTTATCTCATCGGTTTATTTTCACCTCGGTACTCTTTTAAAGTTTTTATTCGCCAACTGGCTACTGCCATCTCTCACGGTGAGCAAAGAATATCCTGCTACCGTGTAAACTTCCTTTGACCCGCGGAGCCTCTAGCTGCTGGTTAACTAACAAGCTGTCAGCTAAATGATCAGCAGCCGCTGCTTTTGCTAGGCTAAAATTCTTTACTTCCAGAGTCGGTGGTAATTCGCTTGCTACTTGTTTGGAGAATTGGTGATTATTCCCCACAGCGATAATTTCCCACCCAAAAACTGAAATATCCATTCTGTGTGGACTCTCTACCCACTTGCACGCAAATATTTTAAACATGCATTTGGCTGTGTAAACTTTATACATTTCTATGCATTCATCTTTTTTTTTTTTTTAAACAGTTTTAGTATTTGGTAAGAAAAAAAATTAAATTTTCATATGGTGCTGAATGGTCTCCTTCTCAACAATGTCTTTGTTCCATTCTTGTTCCATATGACCACCCAGCAGGAAGTTGGGATCCCCCCTCAAGGCTGGAATCCACTAGAGAGAGCTTTTTTGAGCATTTAGGGAGCGCTTTGAATCGCTAGCGATTTCCCTAAACGCCAATGTAAATAAATGTAAAAAATTCCACAGTAGCGATTGTGATGAGCAAAATCACAATTGCAGGACTTGCAGCATTTTGGGAGCGTTTACGTGTCAATGTAAAGTATTGAAGCGTTGGCAAGTCACTCATGAATTGCTGCACATAGCGATTTTTGTGCCATTTTAAATTACTGCAAACTGTAAAAAAAATATAATAATTTGAAAGGACCAATCAGAATTAAAATCACTAATCGCGAATCGCTATCACAATCGCTGGAAAAAAGCTTACACTTTTTAAAATCGCTACCAAAAGCGCCAGAAATCGCTCATGAAATCTCTTACAAAATGCTAATTAAAAACGCTAGCGATTTGTAGTGGGTTCCAGGCCTCTCCCTTGTTACGTGGACTGTATCACTAACATTACCATGAATATAATTTTGCCTTCTTAAAACAGAAGATATTTGCAATAATTACGCTTTAACCTCCTTGCCGGTTACCCCGAGCTCAGCTCGGGGTAACCTGTGCAGGAGGATTTCTCAGGCCCCGCTGGGCCGATTTGCATAATTTTTTTTTCCTACATGCAGCTAGCACTTTGCTAGCTGCGTGTAGTACGCGATCGCCGCCGCTACCCGCCGATTCGCCGCTACCCGCAACGCCGAGCCGCCCCCCCCCCTCCCAGACCCCTGCACAGCCTGGCCAATCAGTGCCTGGCAGCGCTGAGGGGTGGATCGGGATTCCCTATGACGTCCCGACGTCGATGACGTCATCCTGCCCCGTCGCCATGGCGACGGGGAAGCCCAGCAGGAAATCCCGTTCTGAACGGGATTTCCTGCTTACTCCGATCGCCGGAAGCGATCGGAGTGGCTGCAGATCTGCCGCTGCTCAGCGGCTATCATGTAGCGAGCCCGGGGCTCGCTACATGATTTAAAAAAAAAAATAATTAAAAAAAAGTGATGCGCTGCCTCCTTGCCGGGGGAATTGGACTGGCAAGGAGGTTAAGGCAGCAGGGACAACCATACTATCCCAGAAAAAAAAAACAGATATATAAGTATTATAAGTATAGAAATACTTGTTCTACTTACATAACATATGTATTGTACGGTCCACATTTTTGGGATTTAGTGAATTTTAGTTTTAGTAAATAAAAAGAAAACTGTTCCAGGCATTTTCCATCTTTACGGCCTCTGACTGAAGTCAATCCTGATGTAATTTCCTTCCTTCGTTAAAGTCACACAACGTGCCCTTAACGCAGCGCATGTAGGTTATGAAATTGGATATTATTTTGCACTGCGTTATGTGTCTCTTGGTGCTCCGTTTTCGTTGCATACTGATGGAACGAAAACGGGGCATGCGTTACATTAAAAAAACAAAAAACATTTCTGAGCATGTGCAACACACATAACACAGCAGATACATTGCTAAACGCACAGCATGCAGCACTGTTTAACCTGCTGGGTGTTTCAATTCCCATGGCCGCGGGAGGATTTTTTCACCCGATTTTTTTTCCTTATCATGTAGCTAGCCTAGCGCTAGCTACATGATTCTCCCCTTCCTTCTCTTTCCCTCCTACCCTTCTGATCGCTGCCGGCGATCACGCCCATAAGGAAATCCCGTTCTGAACGGGAATTCCGATAGGGCTTCCCCCGTCGCCATGGCGACGAATGGAGTGACGTCATCGACGTCGTGACGTCACTGGGACTCCCGATCCACCCCAAAGCGCAGCCTGGCGGCGATTGGCCAGGCTGCGCACAGGGTCTGCGGGGGGGGGCCCTCTTTCGTGTCGGGTGGCGGCGGATCGGCGGCGATTGGGGCAAACACGCAGCTAGCAAAGTGCTAGCTGCGTGTTTGAAAAAAAAAATTATCAAAATCGGCCCAGCGGGGCCTGAGCAGTGCCTTCTAGCGTCTCTGGATGAGCTCAGCTCGTCCAGAACGCTAGGGAGGTTAATAACACTACACGTTACACACTAACGCAACGTGTGCACTGTGAATGTCGCACAGACTTTGCATTGCTGTGCATTACTCTGCGTTAAAGTATTTTATAACGTGCGACTTTAACGTCGCACTGTGAAAGAGCCCTTAGTCTTTTTTTTCTCCTGCCTGAATGAAATGGTGTTTTCACTGCCAGCTCTCCTCCCCACTGAGCTCGGTAGAAACTGCATTGTCATACCTAGCTTGCTTTGTAAACACATGTGAGCACAGCATAGATCAGATTTCAGTAGTTTCGGTAGAGGGGTGAGGTGTATTTCCCTTCTCAGTCTCCTGTAACGCTGAACTGCTTTCAGCCAATCAGTGAGGAGCAGTAATGTGGGAGGGAAGATAACAGGCTTCCCTCTCCCTGGCAATGTACCAGAATAGAGCCAGCCTGACTGAGATAAGATTCATTACAGCAGAAACATTTATGATTATATTGGAATGCTTGCAATGCAGACTGCATGAAGACTACATAATAAACACAGAGCAGTGGATAAATAGAATTTGATTTTTATGGCTGACAATCCCGATTTAAGTGAGCAACTGTGGTTTCCCATAATGCATCACTACTGAATATCCAAATCATCTCTTTATGCCCCTGAAAGCCAGGCACACATCCAGAACAGCTTAAATTAGTGCAAATACCTTCTGTTTTAAGTAAGCAAAGTTATACTCGGCGCTGCTTTCTAGTAGGAGGACTTTTCAGTCTCTTTTAGCCTCTAATGCCTTCCTGGTGGATCTTCTGGGTCACCGTGAGCTAGGTGTTTCGAGGTTACCATACACTGGATGCCAGTTACCTGGATGGGGGACAGAGTAGCCAGGTCTTTTTGATTTTTTGCAAAAATAAGGCATATTGGTTAACACTCTAAACTTGTAACATTGAAGTCTCTAATATGCCTGTAGGTTTGCCTTAAGCTGAGTACACACGTACGATAACGATCGTTCAAAAACGAACGATAACGACAATCGGAACGATAATCGTGCGTTCAAAAAGTGTGAACGATCGTTTTTGTGAACGATAACGATCGTTATCGTTCAATCGGACCGATCCAACCCGGCGGATTTTTTCGAAAGATAATCGTTCAATCGTTGCAGTGTGTACAAAGATCGTCCGATAACGCATGTTCTTATTGCCTGTCATAACGTCACTTCCGTTTGCGCACGCATTTTTTAATCGTTCGTCGTTCAGTACTTTATACTTATATCGTTCACGTGTGTACACAATCGTTCATTACGAACGATCTTTTCGGTCTAATCTGAATATCGTGTAAACGTCACGAATCGTTCGTAACGAACGATCTTTATCGGACGTGTATACGAACCTTTAGTCTCTTCTGGAAACTGAATTTTCTTCCACATCCCCAAAAAACATCCTGATAGGTAACTGGCTTTTCCCAAAAAATAGACCCTAGACTTGGGGCGAACTACAAATCCTGAGGCCCCCCGGGAAACTTTGATTGGGCCCACAATGCTCACACCCTATCCCTTGCCTACCACTGATGACCCTCACAGCCTGGGGGCCCATCTCACAAGGGTCATAAAACAAGTGTGGACACCCATAACAAGTGTAGGCAAAAAAAAGCACCTGATCTAAAGGATGAACCCCTGTATTGAAGGAAGGAAAGGTTAGTAGTCGGGCCCCCACAGTTCTGGGCCCCCCTGCGATTCCTGGGGCTACTCCCCTGTAGTTATGCCCCTTGCTCTAGACCTTGGCAGGGATTGGAGCGTGAGCCCCTCTGAAGGACAGGAAGTGGCATGAACTCTTCAATATTGTTTTACATGCTATAATAATAACTACATAATCATGATCATAAAAATAATAAGTTAAAAAAAAGCCTAAAAATATATATATTTTACATAACCAAATGCACCTTTAAAAATAATGTGGGCAAACTAAGGCTTTAAACCAAAAGCATTTCTTTTGAGACGCGCAACCTGGAAAACGTAACAACAAAAACAAATCTATTGCCCATCGGCTCACAAAGAAGAGGGCAGTTGGCACCACAAGAGGCCAGAGGCAATAAAACAATTCAAAAGTAAAAAAAACCATGGGTAGCAACACAACGTCTAAATTTAGACCTTTTTTTCCTTTTCTTTTTGCAGCTAAACCTTTCACAGCTAAACAAGAAGGAGAGGTGTAAACTTCTAATTTGAAAAAGACTTGGTGTCTCCGTATCTCGATAAAATAATAAACAAAGATTACACACCCTGGAGAAAGCGAGAGATCTGATGCTCGCCCGCTTTTAAATTACACACGACAAGACGCAAATCGATTTTCTCTGTGCTAAGTGCTAAATAAACGTTTCTCGTATATTCAAGAAAAATATGTCAGGCTGGGCATTAAATAATGTCAAACCTTCCATGCCTTGAAGGAAAACAGCATTCCTCGATGAACTACTCGGTAGCCATCTTTTTTTTTTTCAGAAATGTGTTGGTTTTTTTTTTTTCATTTAAATGGCAGATGCCTGTTGGCCTTTTTGCTTTAGGCAACTGTATTAATCCCTTATAACCTTGAGATTTTTTTTTTTTTTAATTCCTCACAAAAACTCATTACATTCTTACATTCTCCTTTGGAAAATCCTTCTATTTGGTAATAAAATATTTCCCTTCTTTTTTTTTTTTTTCCGGTCCAAAAATAGGCTTGTTCTCCCCAGTCATCATTTAAACCAAACCTCACTCGAAAATTCTATTCCCCTTAGCTCCATGTTACAAAAATAATCAGAACTCTGTATTTTGTGCTGTTTGCTGAAAGCAAAACGCAAGTCAGAAAGGCTGTTCTGAAATATTTCAAAGAATATTAGTTAAAATGGAGGCTCCAAGTTGATGGCAAGTTTGGCGTAACAAAAATAATTTTTCCCAACGGCTTCATCTAAACATGGCCGGACAAGCACATGATATCCAGTGTTTTTTTTTTTAGTGTTTTTTTTTTTTTCAATCATTCCTATTTTGTATACTGCAGTCAACCATTCTAATTTCTTGAAGGATAAGTTCTTGGTGGACATCTTCCCAGCCACCAAACAAGAAAAAAAGAACAACCTGACTTGAAATTCGGTGGTGACTATCACAACGAATTTCATTTGTTGACCTTGATTTTTGCTCCTTAATTCTCCTTCTGTACCTGATCCTAACCATAACTGTGCTCAAAAAGAGTAATGTTCTTCTTTTCAACCCAAGCTTCTTCATCAGTTGGCGCTGTACTGGCTCGATGACGCCAACCCTGGCATGGTCTACAAGTGAGAAAGAGCATGATCAGCTCTGTTCCACGGACGAGCCACACTCTGAAATACGCAAGGTCTTCTTCTGTGAAATATGTTCAGGACGACATCATAACATGGACCACGTAGAGTCATCCCGCCAGTTAAAGATAGAGCGTGTCCGAACAGGTGGTACAACACAAAAATTACATCTCTTTCAACAGGTAACGCAGACAAAAAGCTACTTCAGATCCCATGGCAGATCGCATGGGTGTTGGTGCGTTAAGAGATCAAAGATTGTGTCTCGAAAAAGTTGTCGCAAGAGGTCACAGCTCTGTGGGTTTCTTTATGGCTTCTGAGGTCCTGGAGACAGAACTACGGGGGTGGAGAGTCCATCAACACTTAGAGTCGGAACATGGATCTGAGTGTTTCCGTTGGCCGGGAACTGGAATTAAAAAGAAAAGATTTGGTTACGGTATGTTACTTACATTAAACGACTTTGCATTCATACCTTGATTCCCTCTTGTTGACCAGAGCAGTTTTGACATCTTAGCTATGTCCCTATTTAATCAGCAATAACGTAATCATTACTTATGACATCTAAATTAAATATATATTGTTTTTTCAAGACCAACTAGCCTTTCATTGTATGGCATTTTTCCCTCAAACTATTTTGTTTTCTATGCACTTTAATAGGAAAAAGAAGAAAAAAATAGAAAAAACACATTATTTCTCAGTTTTACCAATTCCAGTTAAAAAAATAAAAAGCGCTATGTTAGATAAAAACAAAAATGTTGTTTGGCTATTTCTACAGTTTATCACAAAACTTAGATTATGTTCCTGTCACAATTTATGGTGAAGATATTTGATTCTGAAATAATGCTACAGTAGTACAGTGTGTATTCTTCACTACGAATAGAGAAAATAAAAGTACCGTATATACTCGCATATAAGCCGACCCGCATATAAGCCGACCCCCCAACTGTTACCTGAAAAACCAGGGAAAAAATGATTGACCCCCATATCAGCAGGGGGTAGGAAATGCTGGATTGGTGCAGGCGCGTGATCCCCCAGTGTGTCCCAGTATAGCTAGTATAGTGCTCAGTATAGCTAGTAAAGTGCCCATTATAGCTATTAAAGTGCCCAGTATAGCTTGTAAAGTGCCCAGTATAGCCAGTAAAGTGCCCAGTATAGCCAGTATAGTGCTCAGTAAAGCTAGTATAGTGCCCAGTATAGCCAGTATAGTGCCCAGTATAGCCAGTGTTGTGCCCAGAATAGCCAGTAAAGTGCCCAATATAGCCAGTATAGTGCCCAGTATAGCCAGTAAAGTGCCCAGTATAGTGCCCAGTATAGCTAGTATAATGCCCAGTATAGCCAGTATAGTGCCCAGTATAGCCAGTATAGTGCCTAGTAAAGTCAGTATAGTGCCCAGTATAGCCAGTAAAGTGCCCAGTATAGCCAGTAAAGTGCCCAGTATAGCTAGTAAAGTGCCCAGTATAGCCAGTATAGTGCCCAGTATACTGCCCTCCCGCCCGCTCCCTCCCTCCGCAGCCACCGCTGCTATTACCTGCTTTAGGCAGTGGCCGCTTCCTAATCCGGGTTCCACTCTTCATCATGCGTACACCGTAAGTGTATCACAGCAGCGCGCCCGGCGCTGCTGCTGTGACGATGCAGGGGGCAGGAAAGAGCGCGGCTTCTGCCGTTACCAGGGAACCTGCTCTTTCCTGTCCCCTGCATCGTCACAGCAGCAGCGCCGAGCGCGCTGCTGTGATACACTTACGATGTACACATGATGAAGAGGGGAACCCGGATCAGGAAGCGGCCGCTGCCTAAAGCAGGTAATAGCAGCGGCCGCTGCGGAGAGAGGGAGCGGGCGGGGGGGGGGGGGGGGGGGATGGGTTGGCGCGGACCACGGACCACCACCCACGACTCGCATACAAGCCGACCCCCCAACTTTTGGCCCCCTTTTTGGTCAAAAATTCGGCTTGTATGCGAGTATATACGGTACTTTTAATGGTCCAAATCAATCTTATTGGCTCAGGGAACATATATTCCCTTTCACCAATTAGTGCTGCAGCAGATAGTGCCAGAAGTTTTGCACAAGAGCAAGCCCAATCATGCAAAGCTGTGCTTCAGCTACTAGACTTATATCTACGTCCTTGTGGCTTAGATGCAGTCACAGAGGACATAGATATACTGTAGAGGTGGAAAAAGTGGTTAAAAAATGAACTTTTAAAGCAAATCTGTAGTGAGAAAAAAAGACAGATACTTAACTATGGAATTGGAAGGCTCTGGATACTATTGAGCCTTTCCTGTCCCGTCTCGGCCCCCTTGTTCCAGCGCTGTCCCCTGGTGCATTTACATCAGCACTTGGAGCCCTTGGAAGGCTTTAGGAGCACTCATGTTCCCAAGGTCTCCTAGTGACAGGCAGTAGAGCTGATGCTTTAGTGCACATACTCAGAGACACAAATGTTTTTGAAGCCTTCTGAGGGCTCACGGCGGTGTATTTGACCAAATGGTTGATTAGCTGTAACGGGGGTGACAGAGCTGGATTGAGGGGACTGAGAGGGTACAGGGAAGGCTCAATAGGATCCAAAGTCTTCCCTCTTCATAGGTAAGTATCAGACCATTTTTTTTGTCCCTTCAGTTTTAATTTAAAGAGGTATTAAACTCTGACATAATATTCAACAAAAATGTGTTTTCCTACTTTTTATATCCCATACAGTTATCCTCTTTGCTTGTGTGCATAAGTATTCTTATTCATTTAGAAATTACAAGTTCCCAAAGTACATTGTATTTGCTCTGAAAGCTGCCACTGGATTTTATTCATAACTGGAGAATTCATATTGTAATACAGTAACGATTTCTGAGCAGTGTATCCGTTCTGGACACATTACAAGGAGTTTCTGCACAGTCAGGGAATGTTTACATTCCTCTTTTGCTACAAATAAGGGAAAACAAGATAATGTTATCACCAGTTCGGATGTGGATCTCCCTGCAGGGAGCTTTCAATTGAAAAAAGAAAGTCCTGTGTTTTAACCCCTTGAATGCTGTTCTGCTTAAAAAAATGGTGGTAATATATTATATGCTGTAAATAATCTTTTAGAGTAAAGAAGAAATGCTGGGTTTTATACCACTTTAAAGTGTGGGTTTAACTAATAACCAACCAAAAAGGTTATTTGAATTATTACTAGAAATGGTTCTAGCTTTAGGTGCTTACTATTCTTTGTACATGAGGTCTGGATGTAAATCACGTAAATATAAAAATCAAAAATTTACTGAAATGGTTTTTTATTATACATTTTTTAAAAGGACTTATGAGGCCAACTGTGTAAAAAAAGTTAATTACTTGCCTCTCCGTTTCAGGCACGGAGGACGCCGTCCGCGTCCTCCGTGCCACTCTGCCAGGTCCCCCCGCTCATTATCCCCCCGGGCCGGCTCCCGACCCCACGGCCCGGGCTCTCCTTCCCCTCCAAAGATGGCCGCTTCCTGTGGCCGCGGCTGCGCAGTCCACCTGGCCGCGAATGTGGCTGCGCAGCTCTAGAGCCAACCCCTCTGATCCACGCTACGTAGCGTGGATCGGAGGGGTTGGCCCTAGAGCTGCGCAGCCACGGCCAGAGGAAGCGGCCATCTTTGGAGGGGAAGGAGATGCCGACCCTTTTTTTACATAGTTGGCCTTGTAAGTCCTTTAAAGGAGTTATCAGGCAAAAAAAAAATGAGTTTCACTTACCTGGGGCTTCTACCAGCCCCATGCAGCCATCACTGCTGCTCTGGTCCCCCTCCGTCTGCTAGTTTAGTTTTTGCCAACCGTAGGGTTGGCGGGCCGCATTGCGTACATTTTTACGCATTCCCGCTGGTGCAAGATTAACACATACATTTTACGCGTTAGTGGTTCAACGCGTACATTTTTACGAAAAAGGGCCACTGCAGCTTTAAGGCCTCGCTGCAGGGCCGCACAACTCAGCACACAAGTGATTTCCCCCCCCCCCTTTTTTCTCCCCACCAACAGAGATCTCTGTTGGTGGGGTCTGAGCGCTCCCCCAGTGTTTGTTTTTTTGTATATATTTTTTGCATTGATTTTCTAATATTTTTTCTTTTTTTTTTTTACATTTATTTTTTTTATTTATTCCCTCCCCAGCCAATCACTGTGATTGACTGTCATAGGCTTCAGCCTATGACAGCCAATCACCTTTGATCCCCTGGAGGGGACAGACGTGTGACATCGTGTGCTGTAGATTGCAGCGCTGTACAAGGTAATTAGACGGCCAAACTCCGTCTGTCTCCGAGCGGTGATCGCCGCTGGGAGGCTGATGGCGGAGCTGAGCTCCGCCTATCTAGCAGAGATGCGTGTGCATCAGTGCGTGCAATCTCCTGCAAAGCGAGCCCCAAGGACTTTACGTCGATTGGCGTTAGGCTGTCCTAGGGCTGACGCCACGGCCACGCCGCAGCCATCGGCTTGACGCGGTCGGCAAGCAGTTAAAGTGAAACTTAATTGAACATAAGGAAAAGATTTTAACTTACCTTACCACAGTCATCCTGTGCCAGCAGTGTGCCAAACCGATACTCGGGTCCCCCGCCGCTGGTAAGCTTTGTTTCTGCAGACTGATGTCAGCGAGTGTGCCGTTGCGCCAGCGCGGCTCTAGTTGCACGCATCTTCGTACAAGTTCACAAGGTTCTCTCTTACTATGCCTGCGTAGGACGCTGTCGCCGTCGTGAACGTGTATGAGGGTGCGCGCGGCCAGGGCCACACAGGCACAGTGGCCTGCTGACTGATCAGTCAGCAGAAACCAAACGTAGGCATGGCAACCACGCCACAGGCACAGGGAGGCTGCCAGGGGCAGGGGCTGACTCTTTTCCTTATCTTCAGTTTAGGTTCACATTAAGGGGGCTTATACAGGGGGCTGGAGGAAGGCCCAGGTAAGTGAAAATCCATTTCTCACTTTCACCCCAGGTTTACTTCAAGTTCATTAAAGAATAAAAAGCTATTGTTTTTACAAAGTTTAAAAAGGAACCCCCCCCCCCCCTTCCTCATCAACTTTACTGTATTGTCCCCCCCCTCTTTCCCCCTAATGCCTGGTACAAACCATGCAATTTCCTGTCAGATAGACGGCTTGAATTGATTATTTCTGACAGGTCTGGTCTGATTTCCGATCATTTTTCGAATCAATTTTCCAATCACGTCTATACAACATTGATCAGAGAATCGACTGAAGCAATCGAAAACATGAGCTGTATGCGGTGGGGGGTGCTGCCATCGGCGCTGGAGATAGGCAAATTGAGTTACAGCGTTGCAGGGGGAGGGGGCACCTATACTAAGGCACCTATAGCTGTCTAACTTATACTGTGGCTCCTCTAGCTGGCTAACCTATACTGGGGACACGCAATACATTGAAAAACCTCCTGGGTGGAATGCAGGGCATACCGCTTGCAGGTAATTTTTCTTGCCCGACACAGTGAGTGTCGTACGTACCGCCCAGGAGGTTAAGTCAAACATCTGATCTGCATGCTTGTACAGGGCGTATCCAGACCAGGGTTCTGGGTGTATGGAACACCCCCCTGAGACTCCTGTCCCTTTAAAAAAAATTCCCTGAAATCACTGAAGCAGGCGAGCTGGTAAAGGCTTGCCTCCTGCAGGGATTGTGGGAAAAACTCAGCTCTTTCACTATTGTAAAGACTGCATGTAGACAGCTACAAAAGGTATTTCACAGGTTGAAAAGTTTTGACAGTCCCTAAACTCCAGGAGGGCTGCCTGCAGCTTGTGTGAGAGGCTTTTTTGGATTTGGCTGGCAGGAACAGGAGACACATGCAAGTAGCCTGTGTGATGGGGGACTGCAATACAGATACTCTCGCTGCATTCTCTCTGCATTCACTATTGTTTTCCTCCTTCCCCTAGTGCTGGCTGGAAGGGGGGCAATCTCCCCCCAGGCAGCCTTTCATTCAGAGATTTGTGTCTGGTGTATTCAAGTGAAACACTAGGCTAGCTGATAAAAGTGCAATTAAAGGGCAGGCAAGATGGTAAATATACACAGAGTGATGCAGAGCTTGCCTGGAGGGTCTGTGGGCAAACATCTGTCTGGTCTCTCCTCATTGTTATAATGACTGAAGGTGTTAAACAAGGTGAAAAGTTTTTGACAGTCTGGAGACTCCAGGAGGGCTGCTTTCTGCAATACAGATAAGCTCTCTGCTCCATCTCAGGCTATTCTCAGTCTCTCTCCACTCCTCCTCTTACTGGGCTAATGCACGCCAAAATCACTATAGCAATTGCTAGCAATTAGTGAGTGCAATTTTGTGAAGCGATTTTCAGAGCGATTTCTGAATGAATCGCTCAAAAAAATGCTACATGCAATATACCTGCGATTTTGAAAAAAATCACAACGCTGCTGTGAGAACACCCTCCAAGGGTAACATTAGCCAAGCTCTTTTCAAGTCACTGTCGATTTGAAAAACGCTCAGAAACCCTCTTGGTGTGCACCAGCCCTCCCTCATTCACCTTTGTTCCCCTCTTCCCCTAGTGCTGGCTGGCTGTGTCTTCTTGTCATACAGGAAAGCTAAATAAAAAAGCAATCCTGGTGAGGCAAATTATTATTATTTAGTATTTATATAGCGCCGCCATCTTCCGCAGATGCATATATCCCTGCATCATATGGCTATCGCTTGCGCTATGTGACACTATGTAGCATATTCCACTGAATTGTCCAAACTAAGTCTATCTCCTGTTCCTCTCTTGGGGAGTTGTTCCAGCGCTGTACCCCGTTCACATTTGCTGCTACCAGAAGCCCTCAGAAACACTCGTGTCCTTGAGTACTTCCAAAGACAGGCAGCCCTGTAATACGCCAGTGCACTTTTGTGCATGGGCAGTGTGGAGCCACCTGTCTTCGGAAGCACTCGGGGACATAAGTGTTTCCGGACCTTTCAGGAATCCCCCCCTTAAAAATCCTGCATTTGCCCCTTAAGCTACATACACATGAGGCACAAATGTCTGCAGTTGTATGGAGACAAGCATCAGTTGAAAGTCTCCAGCAACGACAGTTGTATACAAGCAACGAATGTATACACGCGGCAACAACCTGTCTGCAACATAGCGGAAACTGTTGCTCAGCAACTTCTGTCGCAGGCAGTGGCGTTCCTACCTAAGGGCGCAGGGGGGCGGGGCGCACCGGGTACCAGTCAGCCAGGGGGGTGTCGCCACGACCCCCCTACACCTGACTAAGGAGGGGAAGAGCAGCGCTAGGAGGAGGGGTGACAGCAGGGATAGCGGCGGGGAGGGGGAAATATCCCCCCCTCCCTCACCTGGGTCCCCTCCTTCTGCCTCTCTTCTCCCCCCAAAAATGCGGGCAGCGGGCCGGTGGCAGTGGGCAGCGAGCAGGCGAGCGCGGAGTATACTCACGTTACTTCCGCGTATCAGCCTGGAACGCTGCGTCGCCGTCACGTGCCTCTTCTGCGCCTCCAATCATTGGAGGCGCAGTAGAGGCACGTGACGGCGACGCAGCGTTCCAGGCTGATACGCGGAAGTAACGTGAGTATACTCCGCGCTCGCCTGCTCGCTGCCCACTGCCACCGGCCCGCTGCCCGCATTTTTGGGGGAGAAGAGAGGCAGAAGGAGGGGACCCAGGTGAGGGAGGGGGGGATATTTCCCCCTCCCCGCCGCTATCCCTGCTGTCACCCCTCCTTCTAGCTACACGGGGGGGGAGGGGGGGAACTATACTACCTAAACTGGGGGCCACTATACTAGCTGGCAGCTGGGGGCCACTATACTGGAGGCAGCTAAACGGGGGGGGGCACAGGGCACTATACTAGCTACACTGGGGGCATCTATGGGGGCCACTATATTACCTATACTGGGGGGGGGGGGGCACCATACCAGCTACAATGGAGGCAACTATACTATCTAAACTGTGGGCCACTATACTAGCTATACTGGGGCAACTATGGGGGCCACTATACTAGCTATACTGGAGGGAAGCTCTACGGGGGCCACTATACAAACTACACTGGGGGCAGCAACACTACCTACATTGGGGGCAGCAGCTATGCTGCCTATCCTGGGGGCAACTATACTAGCTATATTGGGGCAACTATACTACCTTCACTGGGGGCAACTAGCTACCTATACTGGGGGCAACTGCTAGCTACCTATACTGGGGGCAGTGGCGGGGGGGGGGGGGGTGTGCTTAGGGTGCTGAAGCACCCCTTAAAATTCTCCAAGCACCCCCCAGCGTGAACTGACTTTCGGCATCTAATAGACGCCGTATCAGTTCACCGCAGCGGCAGAGCAGGGCTATAGTAAAATGTCCGAAGCCCTGCTCTGGAGACTTTGGGAGTTGCTGGCTGCAGAGGATCGTGGGAGCTGCGCACTGGACGGAGGCCGGAACAGGAGCTCTGCTGCAGGTGAGTAAATGGTTTTTTTTTTCTTTTTAATTTATATTAGCAGCCAGGGGTAGCATTTATGTTCTGGCCAGGTCTGCTACACGATTGAAGTGTTTTCTGGACAGGTCTGCCACACGATTGCATGTATTTTCTGGGCAAATCTGCCGACATGATTGAACGTATTCTCTGGGCAAATCTGCCGACATGATTGCATGTATTTTCTGGGCAGATCTGCCGACATGATTGCATGTATTTTCTGGGCAAATCTGCAGACATGATTGAACGTATTCTCTGGGAAAATCTGCCGACATGATTGAACGTATTCTCTGGGAAAATCTGCCGACATGATTGAACGTATTCTCTGGGCAAATCTGCCGACATGATTGAACGTATTCTCTGGGCAAATCTGCCGACATGATTGCATGCATTTTCTGGGCAAATCTGCCGACATGATTGCATGTATTTTCTGGGCAAATCTGCCGACATGATTGCATGTATTTTCTGGGCAAATCTGCAGACATGATTGAACGTATTCTCTGGGAAAATCTGCCGACATGATTGAACGTATTCTCTGGGAAAATCTGCCGACATGATTGAACGTATTCTCTGGGCAAATCTGCCGACATGATTGAACGTATTCTCTGGGCAAATCTGCCGACATGATTGAACGTATTCTCTGGGCAAATCTGCCGACATGATTGAACGTATTCTCTGGGCAAATCTGCCGACATGATTGCATGTATTTTCTGGGCAAATCTGCCGACATGATTGAACGTATTCTCTGGGCAAATCTGCAGACATGATTGAACGTATTCTCTGGGCAAATCTGCAGACATGATTGAACGTATTCTCTGGGCAAATCTGCACACATTACGTGTATTTTCACCCGGGTTCACGTCAAATTACAGTTAGCTCCGCCCTCATCCGATCATGGCCACGCCCATTTTTTTTGCCGCGGCGCGCTTCGCGCGCCGCATGTTATAGCGCCTCCCATTTTTTGCCCCTTCACCTTTTTTTGGGGGGGGGGGGTGTCTTATAATGCCCAGCACCGGGTGTCAAATGCCCTAGGTACGCCACTGGTCGCAGGTTCAATGAACTGTCGGACTCACAAGAGTAGCTAGAGACTAGCATACACACGACTGCACCGACTTAAGACTAGGGACGGTTGCTGCAACAGCTGTTGCCGGGGATTGAACAAGTCAATCGCCTGGAGACAGTTCTGATTAGCAACAGTTGCTTGCGCGCGCCTCATACACATGGAGGACCTGTTGCCGCAACATGCGCGGGCCATATGTTTCCAGCAACAGTTGTAGCCCGTGTGTATGGGCCTTAATGGCCCATACTCACGAGGGACTTTTGTCGCCTCAACACGCGGCGCGCGCGTGTTGCGGCGACAGGTCGCCCGTGAGTATGGGCCGTCGCACACGCGCGCACCCCGAACTGTCGCCCGCCGCTCATGTCGCCATGCGATTGAAACTTTCAATCGCATGGCGACAGTCGCCGCTGCCCCCCCGCCGCAACTGTCGCTAGTCCGCGTGAGTACGCGGACTAGCGACAGCAACCTCCATGTAGGTACATGGAGCTTCCGGCGGGGGGAGGAGGAACGTCAGCGACAGCTTCCGCCTTGCCGCTGGTCCCTCTTCCGCGTGTGTACGCGGAGGGACCTGGCGAGAAGCTGTCGCCGGCCTGTCGCCCACACGCTCACGTGTGCTGGCGACAGGCCACATTTCTCGCCCGTGAGTATGGGCCATTAGAGGCAGAGGATCAGCAGGACTGCCAGTAAATGTGCATTATTTAAAAGAAAAATCAACATGTCACCCTCCATATCCTCTCGCTTTAGGTGTCTTTTAACAAAAAGGAATTCAGGTTTTATTAGTTTCACTGATTGACAGAAAATATTGTAAGCAGCCAACGAAAAAAAGGAGCGATTCATTCCATTCATAGTGAGGGTCAAAGTCCTCTCCCTGAAGCCAACTTTACTGTATTTATTCAGTGGAAGCAGCGCTCGTGACAAGTGCTGAATATTTCTGCGACAGCCAAACAAAGGAATGCAGCGGGCGGGGCTTTACCCAAAGGTGTATAACACTGTAAACAATACGAAAGCTTCTGATCTGGACATGTTCCTCAGGAGATTACAGAGAATGGAATGAGGAGGGTGGGATTTACCCACAGTAGTAAAAAATATTGTAAACAACACGAAAACTTCTGATCTGGACATGTTCCTCAGGAGATTACAGAGAATGGAATGAGGATGGAATGCAGCGGATCGGTGTACGCCGTTGGCCGGGGCTTTACCCACAGGAGTAAAACATATCGTACACAAATTACACAATACGAAAGTTTCTGATCTGGACATGTTCCTCGGGAGATTACAGAGTGAATGAGGTGGGCGGGGCTTTACCCAAAGGTGTATAACATTGTAAACAATACGAAAACTTCTGATCTGGACACGTTCCTCAGGAGATCACAAAGAGTGCTTTACCCCAGTGATAATCGTAATCAGCTGATTACGATTCTGCAAAATTTACCATAAATTTTCACATTTACACTTATACGTAATTTTGATCTGTAAATTCAATTGATTTCGTATAGCGATTTGTAATTTCGCCTAAAATTTTGCGCCGAATTTGGCAGTAATTAGCAAAGCCCCCATGGATCATAGTAACACCAAAATTGCTACGTGTTAAGGAGAATAGTGGGTACAAGTAAAAAATTTAAAAAAGAATTTTCGAAAAAGACCTTGTAGTTTTTGAGAAAATCGTTTTTGAAAATGCTAAGAAAAAAATGTTTTTTAAACTACTGTAAAAAATGACAGTTTAACTATAAAATTGTTTTTCTTTGCATATTTAAAATCGGTTTTCTCAAAAACTACGTCTTTTTGAAAAATTATTTTTTCGACTTGTACCCAATATGCTACTTAAAGAGGAACTGTAACGACAAAATGGCCCCTGGGGGTACTCACCTCGGGTGGGGGAAGCCTCAGGATCCTAATAAGGCTTCCCACGCCGTCCTGCGTCCCTCGGGGGTCTCGCTGTAGCCCTCCGTACAGCCGTGACGCAATATTTACCTTCCTGGCTCCTGCGCAGGCGCTCTGATGGCTGTCGGCGCCGAAGTAGGCGGAAATACCCGATCGCCGTCGGGTCTGCTCTACTGCGCAGGCGCAAGTTTCCGGCGCCTGCGCAGTAGAGCGGACCCGACGGAGATCTGGTATTTCCGTCTATTTCTGTGCCGAAAGTCGCCACAGCGCCCCCGCTGGAGCCAGCAAAGGTAAATATTGAACTGACAGTCGGCACAGTCGCCGGCTGTTCGGAGGGCTGCGGCGAGACCCTCGTGGGACAGAGGACGGCGTGGGAAGCCTTATTAGGATCCGGAGGCTTCCCCCACCCGAGGTGAGTACCCCCCAGGGGAGGTTTTTGTTGTTACAGAGTCTCTTTAACATATGTATCAATTGTGGTAGCAATAGCATGTAGGCGGGCTTTGCTATTTACCGCTAAAGTCGGCACAAAATTTCACAACATTGCGTGAAAATTACGCTAAAAAGTATGCAAAATTATGAAATATTACTATTACATACAAAATTAATGAAGATTTTTCCTGAAATTTTGCATTACGATTACGATGCATAAAAATGCTTATTTTGATGCTTTACCCACAGGAGTAAAACATATTGTATACAATACGAAAGCTCCTGATCTGGACATGTTCCTCAGGAGGTTACAGAGAATGGAATGAGGAGGGCGGGATTTACCCACAGGAGTAAAACATATTGTAAACAATACGAAAGCTTCTGATCTGGACATGTTCCTCAGGAGATCACAGATGAGGAGGGCGGGATTTACCCACAGGAGTAAACATATCATATACAATACGAAAGCTTCTGATATGGACATGTTCCTAGGAGGTTACAGAGAATGGAATGAGGATGGAATGCAGCGGATCGGTGTACGCCGTTGGCCAGGGCTTTACCCACAGGAGTAAAACATATCGTACACAAATTACACAATACGAAAGTTTCTGATCTGGACATGTTCCTCAGGAGATTACAGAGAGTGGAATGAGGATGGAATGCTACAATTCCTGCTGTAACAGGCGTTAACCCTTTACAAAGTACACACAACCTTAAAAACACGCCTGAAACGGGGCCAATTCAAGGATAAAATATAAATACAATGCAAACGATCCCTGACCTCACATCTATTGAGCATTTGTGGGACGAAGTCAGAAGATCACTTCAAAGCTAGGAAACACCACCATCCACGATACAATTCTTTGTGCGATTCGATTACGATTCTATTTACGATCTGATTAAATCCGACATGTTCGATCGGGATTCGATTCGATTCAATTCGATTTGCCATTGCAAAACAATGGCAAATCGAATTGAATCGAATCCCAATCGGACATGTCAGATTTAATCGGATTGTAAATAGAATCGTAAACGAAACGCAAAAAAGAATCATATCGTGTAGATTGGGCTCAAGAGTGCCATTATGTCAGCAAGGGCCAACATTCCTCAGCAACAGTATCAGCATCTTGTGTGCATGCCATAAAGAATATCGGCTGTGATCAGAGCTAAAGGTGGACCAACTTGTTGTTAAAGGGGGTCTAAAAATTTTAGCCACTCAGTGTAAAGCAGGGGTGTCAAACTCAAATACAAAGTTGTCCAAGATTAAACACTGGTACCTAGTCATGGGCCAACCTCAATGTCTATTGGCCACCTTATAAAGTTCCCTGGTGTATAATGGGCGTACGTACGAAAAGGGCGTCGGGAAAAAAGGGCGCGTGGTATAAACGATAAATGGAAATATCGTTTATAGAAATTATTGTGTAGAATTTCGTTTATAAATAGTGTTTTATGAATTTATAAATCACTAAATAATGTGTATGAGATCGGCAATTCTTAAAACGTTAATCTTCCCTGTTTGTAAAGTGAAACTTATATTTTCGTTTATTAAAAACCCTCCCTGTACCTATCCCTAACCCCTAGACCCCCTGTTGGTGCCTAAACCTAAGACCCCCCTGTTGGTGCCTAAACCTAAGACCCCCCTGTTGGTGCCTAAACCTAAGACCCCCCTGTTGGTGCCTAAACCTAAGACCCCCCTGTTGGTGCCTAAACCTAAGACCCCCCTGTTGGTGCCTAAACCTAAGACCCCCCTGTTGGTGCCTAAACCTAAGACCCCCCTGTTGGTGCCTAAACCTAAGACCCCCCAGTTGGTGCCTAAACCTAAGACCCCCCTGTTGGTGCCTAAACCTAAAACCCCCTATGGATAATAATGTTTTACAGACATTAATAAATAAAAAATGTAAAGAAAAAAAATGTAAATTATTTTTTTGGGTGGATAATAATGTGTTAGAAATGTTTTAGAAATAGTGATTTATTATCTTCATAAACGTTATTCGTCACGGGCTCATTTTGTAAACTTAAATCATCACAAACATAGTTATAAATCCTTAAAGAGAACCCGAGGTGGGTTTGAAGAATATTATCTGCATACAGAGGCTGGATCTGCCTATACAGCCCAGCCTATGTTGCTATCCCAAACTCCCCTAAGGTCCCCCTGCACTCTGCAATCCCTCATAAATCACAGCCACGCTGCTGACAAACAGCTTGTCAGAGCTGGCTATGTTTATCTCTATAGTGTCAGTCTGCTGCTCTCCCCGCCTCCTGCAGAACTCCAGTCCCCGCCTGCATCCCTTCCCTCCCTGCTGATTGGAGGGAAGGGACGGGGCAGGGACCGGAGCTATGCAGGAGGCGGGGGAGCAGCTGAGACTGACACTACAGATGTAAACAGAGCCTCACAGCACGGCTGTGATTTATGAGGGAATGCAGAGTGCAGGGGGACCTTAGTGGGGTTTGGGATAGCAACAGAGGCTGGGCTGTATAGACAGATCCAGCCTCTGTATGCAGATAACATTCTTTAAACACACCTCGGGTGCTCTTTAAAAATCTCCGGGCGCCGTTATAAATCCTTAAAAATCTCCGGCGCCTTATTTTCCCCGTTCAGCGCCCATTAAACGATATTTATAATGGAAGTGAATGGGGCGCCCTTTTTGTCCACTTGTCTCATGCGCCCAAATCTACTGCTTCCGTATAATGGCCCCTCTCCAACCCCTACACAGTTCCCTGTTTTCTAGTGGTCTTCCCCCCATACAGTTCCCTGGTGTCTACTGGCCCCCTTCCTCCCCTATACAGTTCCCTAGTGTTTAATGCTTTCCCCACCTCCCCCATATGGCTTCCCTGGTATTCTAGGCTTCACCTCCAGTAAAGCTTCCCTGGTGGTATAGAGTGGGCCAAACATAATTCAAAGTGGGGAAACCACTTGAGGGCCAAATTGAATTGCTCTGAGGGCCAGATTTGGCCAGCAGGATGGAGTTTGACATGTATGGTGTAAAGTGTCGATCTGACAACAGCGTCATTGATTACTACCGGGATTAAAGCATTCCTGTCATGCATCGATTTTTCCCCTCTATTGAATCTGACGGGAATCTATAGCACAACCTGAAGCTTCGGCTTAAAACCGATTGACTCTACAATTAGACCGGATGGAAAATCTCTCACTGATTGGGGGCGCCTGGGAAGACTGGGTACCGGTGATCACATGGTCAGGAGCCTCATTGGCTCCTGACCAGCTCACTGAGCTCTGCTGTCATACCAACAGCAGGATGAGTGGGGTTTAGGGACCGGACAGCGTTGCAATTGGTGGTAGTGGCGGGAGCCTGTGGCGGGGGAAGTCGGAATCTACTCCCTGGTAGGAATAACAGGTCCCAAAGAGGGCGTAGATTTCAACTAGCATTGTCTCTGACAATGCTATCCACATACAGAGGCTGGGTCTGCCTATACAGCCCAGCCTCTGTTGCTATCCAGATCCTCCCTAAGCACCCCCTGCGCTCTGCTATCCCCCATAAATCACAGCCGCACTGCCGACACGCAGTGTGCCACAGCGGGCTGTGTTTATCTCTGTACTGTCAGTCTGCTGCTCCCCCCCGCCTCCTGCATAGCTCCGGTCCCCGCCTGCGTCCCTTCCCTCCCCGCTGATTGGAGGGAAGGGACACGGGCGGGGACCGGAGCTATGCAGGAGGCGGAGGGAGCAGCAGACTGACAGTATAGATGTAAACACAGCCCGCACATTGTGATTTATGGGGCATAGCAGAGCGCAGGGGGGCTTAGGGGATCTGGATAGCAACAGAGGCTGGGCTGTATAGGCAGACCCACCCTCTGTGTGTGGATTGCATTGTCAGAACCCCACCTCAGGTTCTCTTTAAAGGGGAGGTTCAGGGACGCTTTGAAAAAAATAAAAATTCAAATCCACTTACCTGGGGCTTCCTCCAGCCCGTGGCAGGCAGGAGGTGCCCTCGCCGCGGCTCCGCAGGCTCCCGGTCTCCTCCGGTGGCGCAACCGACCTGCTGAGGCCGGCTGCCAGGTCGGGCCCTTCTTCGCTCCAAAATGCGCCTCACGTGGGCGCGCTGACGTCATCGGACGTCCTCCTGGCTGTACTGCACAGGTGCAGAACTACTGAGCCTGCGCAGTACAGCCTAGAGGACGTCCGATGACGTCAGCGCGCACCAGTGAGACGCACATTGGAGCGCAGAAGAGCCCGACCTGGCAGCCAGCCTGCCCAGTTCGGGTGCGCCACCTGAGGAGACCGGGAGCCTCCGGAGCGGCGCCGAGGGCACCTCCTGCCTGCCACGGGCTGGAGGAAGCCCCAGGTAAGTGGATTTGGATGTTTAATTTTTTCAAAGCGTCCCTGAACCTTCCCTTTAAGGGTTGGTTCACACTCGATCGCTTTTGGGATTTGCATAAATCGCAAACATGCTGCATGCAGCATTTTTGGGGGTGATTGTGATGTGATTCTCATTCTGTTGAAAGAGAATCACAAACGCAAATCACGTCCAAATTGTGTATTTTTCGCTACATGAAATCGCGATCGTGATTGTTGTTGCAATTCATAATTTGCATTCCAAATGTGAACCAGTCCCAAAAGAGTTGTATGAAGTAAAGAAAAGTATCAGCAACGCCAAACCCTGTACACTATGTAACGTCAGCCAGATAACACCAACAGTCCTTGTTAATATATGTCAAGCCCCCAGGGACTCTCTTAGTCACAGCGTTATGATTAGGAAGCCCTCGGGACTTTGAGTGCGGCGGCGAGAATGTTGTTTTTACCTGGCTGACTTTATACACAGCATACTATACGGCGTGTGTACTTAAATGTGATGTGTGGAAGGGATAATGTCAGCTAGATAAAACGAAAATAAATAGGCTTACCTCTAAAAGAATGGGGTAGCTCAGCAAAAAAATTAATAACATTTTAATAGAAACTAGACTCTTGAATGATAAGGCGTTTCGCGGATCGTAGTCCGCTTCCTCAGATCAAATAACAAAAGTGTCTCAATACTAGCATTATCCAAGCAGGGAGCAGGCTACCCCCTTCTTTTAGAGGTAACCCTTCCACACATCACATCTTTCGGCTTCTCCTCCCTCCCAGTAATATACCACACCAACCCCCTTAGCTCGGGGTGTTGGCCATGTATGTTGGTTCCTTGGAACCCTTACACCCCTATCTCTTTTCCTGGAGAGCGACCCATATTTATTGAAGACTAAAGAGCCCCAGTAAGGATGGGCTTTTCTCACCAGCCGTTACACTGTGGTTGCCGGTCTTGCAACCTATTCTTGTGAGTATTCTGCACATACCGTTGTTGAGCCTCCCATACCCTCGACCAGGGCCGGCCCGCTCATGAGGCGGGGTGAAACTTTTGCCTCAGGCGGCAAATTTCCAGGGGCGGCACCCGCCCGTCCGTGGGTGCGGGGAGCCGGCCCGCCGAGCTGGAGGGGTAGCTGGCAGGACGGGGGTATTGGGCCAGCGGCGGGGAGGGGGGTCGGACCCCCCCCCTCCCTCGCCTGGGTCCCCCGTCCTCCGCTCCCCTCCAGCCTAAATAGACGCAGCCGTATATGTAAGAGGCACGGGCGGGGAGACACTCACCTCCTCCTCGCTCCAGCGTGCGCTCCACTGACATCACTTCCTGCAACGCTGCAGGAAGTGATGTCAGTGGAGCGCATGCTGGGAAGAGGTGAGTGTCCTCCCCGCCCGTGCCTCTTACATATACGGCTGCGTCTATTTAGGCTGGAGGGGAGCGGAGGACGGGGGACCCAGGCGAGGGAGGGGGGGGTCCGACCCCCCTCCCCGCCGCTGGCCCAATACCCCCGTCCTGCCAGCTACCCCTCCAGCTCGACGGCCCCCCAGAGCGCCCCCCCCCCCCCGAGGGGGGGGGGGGTAGGGGCGGCGGTGGCAATTTTTTTAAAAAAATTTGCCTCAGGCGGCAAAAAGTCTAGGGCCGGCCCTGCCCTCGACGTGCTACACTATCAGGGGCTCCTGGTGTCCGTCTAGTTTTTTGTCTACTTTGGAAGGTCCTCGGACTCTATTGGTCCCGCAGAACCTCGGAAGTATCCTTTAACACTAATCTTTTTCACCTGTCTAGCACTACAGTAGGGATGGTTAATAAGGTGTTTTAAGTCCGAGATGATACAAATATTATACAAATGTATTCAGCTTGGCAATGGGCCTGCTGCATTTAACTGGTCCATTTCTAAAGTTGCCCATACACTAATCGAACTATCGAGGACTTAGTCGTAGTCACCCTGTGCTGTGCACCCTGATATTGATACCTGGTAGCAGAGCCGGGACAAGGTTCTCCAGCACCCGAGGCTGAGACACCAAAGTGCGCCCTCCATTCCTCCCATCCCAGCCAGATAAGTAGAGATTAACATGTTGGGGGTCCTGGGGAGCCTCTTAGGTTCATTGCTTTTAGACTAAGAGGTGCCCCAGGACCACCAACACCTTAATCTCTACTGCCTGGTAGATTTTGATAGATAATGTAGCGTCAATCAAACAAGAAGTGAGTCATCTTAGCTACAGTAAAGAGCGCATCTCAGCATGCAAATAACAGAAAGCTTCCTATTTCAGATTGCATAAGGACACTATGAGTAGAAGAAAGTAACTAAATCCCCCTAACCCTTTGAAGAGTTTACACAGTGATATAAGCCTGTTGTCTAGGAGATGTTTGATGTGGGAGGGGCAGGGTTGAAAAAAAATAGGAAAAGGGCAGATGTGATGTCACTTTTGGCATCACAGAGAAACGATAAAAATGGAAACCAGCAGCAATATTATTTTCTTTTTCTTCATATCACATTTCTCCTAAATCTGACTGTGGAAAATAAAACAGGATAGGTAAGCTAAATAAGTAATTTCTTACTGGATAATTTTTATGTTACTTTTTCAGCTAATATGGAGTTTCAACCCACTTTAAGCAGTTTCACAGATCAAATGACGTTTACGGTAAAGGGTTACCTGGAAGGACAGCTTGGCGGGACTCCTGGGGGCGATAGGGCTGAGGGTACTCCAGAAATGGATGGACGGAGGCAATGAGCTTGGCGTCAGCAGCAGAGGAGTCTGAAAAGGCAAAAGGTTAAAGGACAATCAGTCACTCTCATTTACATAATCTGTCAGTCATCCTTGCTCAAGAAAAGATCAATCCTAATAATCCTGTGTCTGTCGCAGGTTTAGTATAAATGTCCCTTGCTAAAACAGAAGGTATTTGCAATTATTCAGCTTCGAGCAAAAAGGAACTCCCATGATGCATCCCTTGCGCTCAGTGAGTGAATATGCAAATCATTCTTTTAAAGGTTACCGGAATCTGCTATACGAGACACTTTACGTGTTAGCAGTGTGTTTGTTATTCCTGCATCTGGCAGGCAGCAGGGACTTGCAGAGTGTAGTATACATTATTTGGCACCACTATGAATTACTGGAAATGGGAAATTTGGGTGCACAGAAAGGCTGGAGACTTGGGCGCTGCCATAGCCTGCAATGTGAATTGAAGCTATGGCGGTGCAGAGTGAACAATTTGGTTATTGTAAAGACAAGACAAGACAAGACAAGACAAATAACATTTATATCACGCTTTTCTCCTGGCGGACTCAAAGCGCCAGAGCTGCAGCCACTAGGGCGCGCTCTATAGGCAGTAGCAGTGTTAGGGAGACTTGCCAAAGGTCTCCTACTGAATAGGTGCTGGCTTACTGAACAGGCAGAGCCGAGATTCGAACCCTGGTCTCCTGCGTCAGAGGCAGAGCCCTTAACCATTACACCTTCCAGCCACCACAAGAATAGCGGAGATGCCGCCGCATGGGCAAGCCGCATGGCGGCCATCTCCGCGTTCCAGCCGGCGGCTTCTGCCGTGCAGCTACATGCTGCTGGTTCGCCTGGTCCTTCTAGTGCACACAGATTAAGAGCTACGCGCGCGCCAGGCGACAGGACCTTTATGCAAGTAAAAGGGGAGTCAGCTGATCAAGCCGGTCAGCTGACTCCAGCTATGCTCCGGATTGGCTGAGTGACTGGGGCGGCGCTGTGGATCGCTCTGGGTATTTATAGGACTTGCCTGTCAGTTGCGAGTTGTCTGCTGTTGAGAATGCTTACGTGTGAGCGCTCAGACCATAGTCAGATCTTACAGTGTGTTAGAACCAGCCGGAGCTGGGAATTTACACTTAGTCAGATACCATTGATAGCTTTAAGTACTATTGTATTGTAAGACTTGTGTACCATTCTTTAGTCTAGTTCCCAGGCGTTGAAACCAAGGACTTCACACCTAGACTAGGATTTCGCTATATTGCTACTGTTCATCTGTTAGTCTAGTTCCCAGGTGTTGAAACCAAGGACTTCACACCTAGACTAGGATATTGCTATATTACTACTGTTTATCTGTTATGATCTCTCGCCTTCCTGACTACTCTCTTGCTTACTGATTCAGTACTTCAGCCTATCTGATAACTGTTGCCGACACTGCCTGTACCTGGATACCGAATCAGTCTTCTGCCTCTGTACTATATCTGTCCGTTCGTTGCTGACCTTGCTTGTCTGACCTTTCTGCCCTCACTAGTGGGTCTTACCACTAGTGAGGGAATTCTTAAGGGTTGTCACCTACCCTTAGTTGATCAGCCTTGCTGTGCTGTCTGTGACACTTGCTCCTCAGGTGCCTGTTGGCTGCAAGCAGAGTCTGTTGGTCACCTGTTCCTCAGGAGATCATCTTGCAGCACAGTCAGTGGTCTCTGCTCCTCCGGGGTCCACTGGCTGCAGTACAGTCCGATTCCCTGCTCCTCAGGGAATCCTTGGCTGTAGTACAGTCATAATCACTCATTCCACCTGTGACCACCCTTGCAGCCCAGACAGTGGTCCCTGCTCCTCAGGTGTCCACTGGCTGCAGTACAATCTGAATTCTCTGCTCCTCAGGGAATTCTTGGCTGCAGTACAGTCTGTATTCCCTGCTCCTCAGGGGATCCTAGGCTATAGCCTAGTCTTGATCACCTGCTCTTCAGGTGATCATACTCTCAAACACCGTCAGTGGTCCCTGCTTCTCAGGTGTCCACTGGCTGCAGTGCAGTCTGAATCCCCTGCCCCTCAGGGGATCCTTGGCTGCAGTATTGTCTGCATCTCCCGCTCCTCGGGAGATAACTTCTCCAATTACTGTTGCACCAAACACAATACCACATTAGGTGTCCTGTGTCTAGCTATACTAGTATTATTGGTGATTCTGCAGATCACCACATAATCAGGTATAGCATCTGTATTATTGGTGATACTGCAGATCACCAATAATCAGAAAAATCTGTGTTGCTGACACCAACTGTTACAGTTATGTTCAGAGAATAACAGAGGTCCATCCAAATAGTGGTGTAATCAGCTAGGGGGTAAGTAACTGGCCATCAGGGGGTTTAGAGTTAGGCGTGGGAAGGGGAGGTTAGTGTTAGGCATGGGGTGGGGTGGGGGGGGGGGGGGGGGTTAGTGGTAGGTGAATGTAATCGGGATTAGTGTTAAGCATAGGTAGACTGCCCATTCTGAGAGACCAGCTATATTGGCTTCAGAACTCTCAGTAAACAAACATTTCGCAGAGCTGCACCTGACAGGCCTAAAGATGTTGCCACCTCTTGTGATAAATTTCAGAATGTAAATCAGTGAGAGAAAAGATTTTACACAGGACAAACACGGACTTAATAAGTTATAAATTAATATTGTAAATAAAAAAAAAAAGTAATATTATTCATTAAGTTCCTCTTTAAAGTGTACCTGAGATGGAGAAGGAGAGAAAATGTATACACACCTGGTGCTTCCTCCAGCTCCCTCCGGCCTGATCGCTCCCTCAACGTCCTCCGCTGCCTCTCCATTTGTCCGCAATCGGCCCTGGTAAGTTGTTCAGTCAGGGCCAGCCGGCGGAGTCTAACCTTGTGCGCTCCCACGTCTCGTTCTGCGCCTGCGATGGGGTGTGCGTGCGGTTAGGCTGCGCATGCGCAGTTGGCCCCAGACCAGCGGACTTACCGTAGCCGATTGTGGATGAACGGAGAGGCGGCATATGATGTCGAGGCAGTGATCAGGCTGGAGGCGGCTGGAGGAAGCCCCAGTTATGTATACATTTTCTCTCCTGTCCAATCTCAGATTTACTTTAAATACAAACCCAGTAACATTTAAAAAAAACAGTTGGGCATTTAGACATTATTCACCTAATCGGAGCTATATGATTCCGCAGGGTTTCTTACACAAACATGCAGGCTTCCATCACCTCAGCATGTCTGAGCCTGCATGTTTGTGTGAGCAGAGCACTGAAGCGGGAGCGCAGCCAAACATCTCAGGATCCGTTAGCTCTGAGTGGTTGTTGTGAAATGCGGTGCTGGGCCTCATTTTCCACGCTGAAGGGAATGTCGGCTGGCAGCGGCACAACAGGCAGAAAACACACCCACTGCCTGGTATGCCGGGCTGCTGTTAGCGGCTTCTTTCACCGCTGCCAGTCACGTCGGCAGAGGTCCTTTCATGACGCCGGGTCGTGGGCGGATTGATTAGAACAGACTTGCCCCAAACTCTTTGCTTAAATGACAGGCCCATGAAAGCAGCACCTAAAACCAGCGCACACGCCTGCTATTATTCTGTGAAATAAAGCTTTCTACACATAGGTTGCTTTTAGAAAAACTGTAGCGAAAATGACAATGAATAAAATTGCTTATTGTTTACAATATTCATTTATCGATTATTTACTCAGTGTTTGGCCCTTGTAAAATCTTTCCTCTCCGATTTACATTCTGAAATTTATCAGAGGTGGCGACACCTTTAGTTCTGTCAGGTGATCTGTACGGAATGCTCGTTACTGAGAGTTCTATGCACAGAGGGAGATACTGCTTGCTCGGCAGTGGGAAACAGCTGTTATTTGCCACAATGCAACAAGGCTCTCAGGCAGGAAACTGTCAGGACCATGGTGGGAGGGGTTTCACCACAATATCAGCCATACAGAGTCCCCTGATGATCTGTTTGTGAAAAGGTGAAGATTTCACATGGGAAAGGGGGTATCAGCTACTGATTGGGATGAAGCTCAATCCTTGGTTAAAGTCCCTCTTTAAGGTGCCCATACATCAAGCGATGTATGGGCAGATTGACCCAGAGACAAATCTGATCACAGAGAGATCTGCCCATACTCTGCAGGCCAATTCAGAATCAAATTGACAACAGCTCTACCCCCCCCCCCCAAGTATAAATGTCCCCCCACCCACCAGTGATAGGGAGGGTGATAGAAGGGATGGTGGGATGAGGAGGAGAACGGACAACGCACAGAGGTACGTGGATCCAGGTTGGACATACCTCTGTGCTTACTAGATAGCAGGAGGAAGTGGCTATTTGCAAAGATGTGCAGAGCTCCACAATGTGGACAAAATTGCACAACATGCATTCAAAACAGGTACCGCAAAGGAGGATGTTAGCTTCAGTATACTGTAAATAATATGTGCACAAATTATTCCCTACTAGACTTTGGCTTACATTTCAGTTTGCAGCCTGGAGCGCTGTCACTTGTTTAGTGTCTCTTACCATAGATAGCTTTGCCTCAAATTGGGCGTGCTTTAAATCTAATCGATATTCTGGGTAGAAAGGGGTAATATGCTACATCGACTGCTACTGATCAATCGATTCCTGGCTGGGGGGGCGGCTGATCACATGTAAGATCGGGCAGTTACTGACTTGTGTACGGTCAGCTTTAAATAGAGGTATCACAATAAAAGCAGATGGGGAGCGAGTTTTATGTTGTAATAAATGAACCAAATTGACTCCAAGAGCATATCATCTAAATCATTCTTTGTGTTAATTAAATCAAAGTTTCTCACTGAAAATCGTAATAATTGTTTTAGGTGCATTACTTGGATATATTTTTAGGGATGTTTAGCCAGATGCTAATACTCCTGAGTTGATGCACACAGCATGCAAATATATGCAGCTTAAAAATTGACCAATCCAATGCAACTGCACTGCTGCTGCAACTGAGTGAAAAATTGCAATAGCTTGAAATAATTACCATCTCACTTAACATACCTTTATCAGGGCTGGACATTGGGACACCCAAGGAGAGGGAGGAGTGATGTCGCCCTCCACCCTGCAGGATCATCCACCTCCTCCCACCTCGTGGCACCTATACGTGGCTACCTATACTGGGGATACCCATGCCTGGCTACCTATACTAGGGGCACCTATACTTGGCTACCTATACTGAGGGCGTCTATACCTGGCTACCTATACTTGGGGCACCTATACCTGGCTACCTATACTTGAGGCACCTACACCTGGCTACCTATACTGGGGGCACCTATACCTGGCTTGCTATACAGGAGTGGGGTGGGTGAGGGAGGGGGTCAGGGGGGGCACATCTAGATACCATACTGGGGTGGGGGGGTGAGGAGGGGGGGCACATCTAGCTACCATACTGGGGTGGGAGGGGACACATCTAGCTACCATACTGGGGTGGGGGGGTGAGGAGGGGGGGCACATCTAGCTACCATACTGGGGTGGGAGGGGACACATCTAGCTACCATACTGGGGTGAGGGGGGTGAGGAAGGGGGGCACATCTAGCTACCATACTGGGGTGGGAGGGGACACATCTAGCTACCATACTGGGGTGGTGGGGGGTGAGGAAGGGGGGCACATCTAGCTACCATACTGGGGTGGGAGGGGGGGGGGACATCTAGCTACCATACTGGGGTGGGGGGGGGGGAGTGAGGGAGAGGGACATATCTAGCTACCATACTGGGGAGGGGGACCTATCTGGCTACCATACTGGGGTGGGAGGGAGCACATTATTTAATTTGGGGGGTGGCTCAGGTCCAAATTCCACGTTGGGATCCCCGAGGTCTGTAGATACGCCATTGGAGAGATCTGTTGCCAACCCATCTGCCTCTGGATGATTTCTGATACATTTCAGTATAATAACTTGCTACATTCTACTTTATGTCACTACAGGGCCTCTTTAAGGGTAACAGTAAAAAAGGGCGCAGGAGGCTAGTGGACAAATCGGGCGCCGCCATTCACTCCTATAATAATTATCGTTTACTGGGCGCCGAACAGGAAAAAAGGGCGCCCGAGAATAATAACGTTTTCCAACGGCGCCCGAAGATTTTTCATGTTTTATAACTGCTTGTGATGATTTACGTTTCTTATTTCAATAAAACATTATTTTAAATGTTATCCCTTACTGTTTGTAAAACATTATTATTCACGAAACAAAGCGATCAGTACGTAATGTAAATTGTAATATATTTTATCCCTTACTGTTTTTAAAACATTATTCTACACACAATACAGTGAGCACTAAGGAGGGTCTTAGGTTTAGGCACCAACAGGGGGGTCTTAGGTTTAGGCACTAACAGGGGGGTCTTAGGTTTAGGCACCAACAGGGGGGTCTTAGGTTTAGGCACCAACAGGGGGGTCTTAGGTTTAGGCACTAACAGGGGGGTCTTAGGTTTAGGCACCAACAGGGGGGTCTTAGGTTTAGGCACCAACAGGGGGGTCTTAGGTTTAGGCACCAACAGGGGGGTCTTAGGTTTAGGCACCAACAGGGGGGTCTTAGGTTTAGGCACCAACAGGGAGGTCTTAGGTTTAGGCACCAACAGGGGGGTCTTAGGTTTAGGCGCCAACAGGGGGTCTTAGGTTTAGGCACCAACAGGGGGGTCTTAGGTTTAGGCACCAACAGGGGGTCTTAGCTTTAGGCACCAACAGGAGGGTCTTAGGTTTAGGCACCAACAGGGGGGTCTTAGGTTTAGGCACTAACAGGGGGGTCTTAGGTTTAGGCACTAACAGGGGGGTCTAGGGGTTAGGGGTAGGTTAAGGGAGGGTTACTTAGGCACCAACAGGGGGGGTCTTAGGTTTAGACATCAACAGGGGGGTCTAGGGGTTAGGGGTAGGTACAGGGAGGGTTACTTAGTAATTTTTTTTTAAACGTTATTATACGTTTCACTAGTTAAACGAAAGATTAACGTTTTTACAATTGCCGATTTAATGCACATTATTTAATGATTTATAACTTTATAAAACATTAATTTTAAACGAAATACAGTACAATACATTTTTAAACGTTATCCATGCTTATTGTTTAAAACCCCGCACCCTTTTTTCCCAGCGCCCCTTTTTAACGTACGCCTCTTTAAGTCCCACAGTGGAGGGATGACGAGCCCCCTCCTGTATTCCCACCCTAGGAAACCACCGACAGTCCTGCCTGACTATAATCCGCAGTAGACAATGTGTTCTCTTACCAGCGAATGAGAGGTGATGACAGATGAGGCGCTCCCAGGGGCCAGCAAGGAGTTCACAGCAGCGTTCATCTTCTCCTGCCCGATCACAGTGGAGAAGGGGATTTCCAGGTCTTTTGGCTTCTTCCCTTTCATGGGATGTCCTTCCTGCCCTGAGGCCAGTGGCAGGTTCTCCTCCTCCTTCTTCACTTCCTCCAGATAGTCCTCCTTGGCTTTCCCGTCCTCCTTCTCCGGAGAGTTGATCACCACCAGGATCTCCTGGGCCAGCGGCTGATCCTCACTGGTCGTCTTGATCTCGGGGAGAGAGGCCAGGAAGACCTGAGGCTCCGACAGGTCTTCAACCTCATCCCCAGTGTCTTCAAGGGGGTCCTCCACTTTGATGTCAGGGGTTGGGGGGTCTACTGTGACCTGGGGGGGGGGGGGATAAAACATACAACATCAAAGGGGAAATCTAGGCTGCCCACTCGAAAGATCTTCAAAAATTCAAAGCATAGTTATTTAACTTCTCATATCTGCAGACATGCAAAAAAAAAAAAAACACCTGTGACACCTCATTAAGTTGCACTTCTGATCAGAACAGGTGTAAATGGTACCGCCACAGGTGGCAATGTTAATAGCTAAGATTAGTGGCTATTAGCGGTAATTTAGGCACCAGAAGCATAGGGAGTGGCCCTGGCCACAGCTGAAATGACCGCTAATAGTTGCCACTAATTGCAGTGACGAACTTTGCCGCAGAAAATATCAGCAGATAGGATTAGGCGGTGGAGGTGGGTTAGGGTTAGGCAAGGGATAAGTTAATGTTAAGCATGGTGGGAGGTGTTTAAGGGTTAGGCAGCCCCAAAGCGGTCCTAAGAGTTAGGCAGCACCAGGGGGTTTTAGGGTTAGGCAGCGCACCGCCCGGTGGATTGGTCAGTGTTAGGCATTGATAGAAAGGCTAGTGTTAGGGTAAGGTCTTCAACCTCATCCCATGCGTCTTCAAGGGGGTCCTCCAGTTTGATATCAGGGGTTGGGGGATCCACTGTGATCTGAGGGGGATAAAATGTACAATATTAAAGGGGAAATCTAGGCCGTCCACACAATAGTTCTACAAAAATTCAAAGCATAATAGCCAAGATTAGCGCCTATTAGTGGTAATTTAGGCAAATACAGCTAATTGCCATGACGAACATTGCCACAGAAATTATCAGCAGATAGGGTTAGGCGGTTGGGGGGGTGTCTTTAGGGTTAGGTGAGGGGGGTAGTTAAAGAACAAGTGACACCCATGCTCACCTAAAAATAAAAAAACACATAAAAAAATTGTACCATGTATGGGCCCCATAAGTCATAATAAAATAAAGGTAACCGATATTTTACTGTCAGAATTAACTAGTAGAATATTGGTATTGTTAACTTCTCTGTTCCATGTGACTTTATCTCTGCCTCAAATCCTGTCTTGAAGTACACCTGAACTAATAGGGATATATATATATAAGCCGACCCGAGTATAGGCCGACCCCCAAACTTTTACCCCCCCCCCCCCCCCCCCACACACACACACACACAAAGAAATGGGAACAATTATTGATTTGAGTATGAGTCGAGGGAAACAAATGTAACAGCATTAACCCACAGCAAGTTATTACATTTAGTATTTTTACTTTTGTATGACATTATTATTCCCACTTTCCAAGGCTTATAGTAATGAACGTTGGTATTTTCTGACAAAGTAAAAATGACATCTGTTCAGGTGCAACAATCTTTGACATTTCATAAAGAAGTTGCTATACTTGAGTATATTTTGAGTACATTTTGTTTGAAATTTTGTACCTGTTTGCATCCGTGCCATGTTTGTTATGCTTTGTAGCCCTTACTATAAAATTGGAGAGGGATCAGTTGTGAAAGCCTTCCCCCCAGTGAGGCACCATTGCACCCATCACCACAATGTGAATAATACAGCTGCTTAAAGCTTCTCCTGCAACATCCCTATTCCCTCCTTCTCTGGCTGATCGCCAGTGGAGCTGAGGAGGGGGAGGAGACAGTAAGAGAAGCCTTGCTACCCGAGCAACATCCCTATTCCCTCCTTCTCTGGCTGATCGCCAGTGGAGCTGAGGAGGGGGAGGAGACAGAAAGAGAAGCCTTGCTACCCGAGCAACATCCCTATTCCCTCCTTCTCTGGCTGATCGCCAGTGGAACTGAGGAGGGGGAGGAGACAGAAATAGAAGCCATGCTACCTGAGCAACATCCAAATTCCCTCCTTCTCTGACTGATCGCCAGTGGAGCTGAGAAAGGGGAGGAGACAGAAAGAGAAGCCTTGCTACCCGAGAGAAGTACCATTTGAATGTATCAATGTGTGCAATGAATCAAGGGGAGGATATTTATTGTGGTGTTTTTCAAGTAAGCGCGGATAACTCTATAAATATGTCAGCTATCATCTGGTGGACTGCATATTGGGGAAATAAAACAGATCCTTATACTATTGCCTTGAGGACCACTTAAAGTGCAGGTACAATAATACCATAAAGATTGATTTGAGGTCAACTGTAGGGTCACAGAGGGACTATGAAGTTCCATATTCTTGCATCATTGTTGGTTTGGTCCACGGATGCTCACCGGATGCAATCATGAGTCGTTACTAGTGATTCAAATGAGGGTTAATTGGTGCAGGTGTGCGTCAGGGATACAAGCAGGGACGGATCTAGGGGGGGCGAGCGGGTCTCTTGCCCCAAGCGCAGTTTGTTGAATTCTTAAAAAAGGTGCCAAAACTGGATAGGGAAAGGCAGTTTAGGCGCCAAAACCTGACCTTGCCCCAGGCGCAATTTGTTCTAGATCCGTCCCTGGATACAAGGGGTTATTTACCCATAATTCTGCCGTCCGCCCTGCGTGCAAGCTCTTTGGAACGCAGGGCGGATGGTTGAATTATGGGTAAATAACCCCTTGTATCCCCACTGCACACCTGCACCAATTAAATCTCATTTGAATCACAAGTTATTACTGGTGATTACTCGTGATTGCATCCGGTGAGCTTCCCTGGTTTGGTCAAGGTGGGTTAACCACCTAAAAAGGTTGACCATTAAGCTTGCTTCACACATCCAATTTTCATCAGCCAACAAATGGAAAATTATATCACTTCCATGTAGAATTATAACTTCCCAACACAACCTGTTCATTATATTCAAAATCTGTTGGCCCTCATATTGTATAGAGGTGGTAAAATTGGCCAGTCATTGGCCAATCAAGATTGGATGTGTGTACAAACATGCATGTATTTTCACACATCCATTTTCAGACGCTACGCACGTTTTGCCGCAGTAGCTAGTAACCGTTCACAAGGCATTGCGGTGTGCCAAATTAAAGTGAACCTCCGGACTGAAAATCTACTCAGCAGAACTGAAAAGGCTTGGCGTTTCTTTAACAGTTTCACAGCATCAGAACTTTGTTTTTCTTGCCAAAGAATCATTTTTAGCTGCATTTTTAGCTAAGCTCCCCTCACCAAAGAAAAAAAGCTGGGGCTTCTTTTCCCTGATGCTGTGCAAAGCATGATGGGATTTACTATGTTGTTATTCACGTTGCCTAGCAACTGGGAGAGGTGCTCAGGACACAGGACAGTTGGAACTGTGTCTCATGCTCCCTGTCACCTCCTTTCAACCAAAGAGATGGCTGCCATCATGAAATCAAACATTTGCCTGTTCTTTTAAAACAGTGTGGGTAAGAGATTATATTACCTATCTATTTTAATTAACATAACTAATGTAACTTAAAGGGACACTTAAGCCAGGAAAAAAAATGAGTTTTACTCACCTGGGGCTTCTACCAGCCCCCTGCAGCAGTCCTGTGCCCTCGCTGCCACTCACTCATCCTCTGGTCGCCCGCTGCCAGTTAGTTTCGTTTTTGCCGACAGGCCCGTCAGGACTGGCCATGCGTACCTTTTTCTGCATTCCCGACTGTAATTAGCGCTATTGCGGGCCGCAACGCATACAAAAATATGCGTTGCCGCATTACGCACGCATAGATATGCGACAACGCATATTTTTGTATACGTTGCGGCCCGCAATAGCGCTAATTACAGTCGGGAATGCAGAAAAAGGTACGCATGGCCAGTCCTGACGGGCCTGTCGGCAAAAACGAAACTAGCTGGCAGCGGGGGACCAGAGGATGAGTGAGTGGCTGCGAGGGCACAGGACTGCTGCAGGGGGCTGGTAGAAGCCCCAGGTGAGTAAAACTCATTATTTTATTCTTGCTTAAGGTTCACTTTAATGACAGTATGTTTTTTAGGTTGGAGTTCCTCTTTAAGCTGCAGGTTGCAAGCTTTTTTCATACATGTGAAAATCGAATTAAAGGGAAGGTCCAAGCAAAATAAAAAAATGAGTTTCACTTACCTGGGGCTTCTACCAGCCCCATGCAGCCATCCTGTGCCCTCGTAGTCACTCACTGCTGCTCCAGTCCCCCGCTGGCAGCTTGCTGACCTCGGAGGTCGGCGGGCCGCATTGCATACATTTTTACGCATTCCCGCTAGTGCAGGAACATTAACACATACATTTTTACGCATTACTGGTTCAATGCGTAAATTTGTATGCATTGCACCACTAACGCGTAAAAATTTATGTGTTAATGTTCCTGCACTAGCGGGAATGCGTAAAAATGTACGCAATGCGGCCCGCCGACCTCCGAGGTCGGCAAGCTGCCAGCGGGGGACTGGAGCAGCAGTGAGTGACTACGAGGGCACAGGATGGCTGCATGGGGCTGGTAGAAGCCCCAGGTAAGTGAAACTCATTTTTTTATTTTGCTTGGACCTTCCCTTTAAGGTAGCCATACATCTGTCGATGATGGGCAGATTCGACCAAGAAACAAATCTCTCTTTAATGGAATCTGATTAGAGTGAGGTCTGTCGGCTGCCCATACACTGCAGGCCGATTTCCGATCAATTTCATGCTGAAATCTCTTTGGAAATCAGCCGAGCTCGCTGCATCTGCTGCCTGGCCGCTGTTCCCCCAGTGTATAAATGTGTATGTAATGTACCTGTCCTGTGCTGCAGTGCCTGTCCGCCTTGTCAATCCTCCACTCTTCCATAGCCCCATACACGCTGCTGGCATGGCGTCACGTGACACGTGTTATGCGCCGGCAGCGTGTATGGGGCTGACAGAAGAGCGAGGATTCGGAAGACGGACAGACACTGCAATACGGGACAGGTAATGTATAAATGCAGATCTTACATACACATTTATACATTGCGTGAACGGCGCCTGGGGGTTCGTTGCGTTTATCGCTCTTCCCAATATCACTTGCCATTACTGCCGCGCACCCGACCATCCACGACGGCCTGACATCTTGCAGCATGTCTGACCGAAATATGCGACCAATTTCGGTCTAAAATTGGTCACATTGTCGGTCGGGCATGCACTTGGCGGCACCGATTTTCATCCAATTCCGATTATAATAATCAAATCGATGGTCGATCGGCTGCCAAGTCACCTGGTGTATGGCCACCTTTAGATGTCAACAAGCCCATTCATTTGCATTGGTGCTAAGTTCTAATGCAAACTTTCATGCTGAAAAACGCACGTCAAAAAGTCTAGTGCGCATGCTGCCTAAAAGTATAAACAGAACATGAATAGCAAGTTATAAAAAACTATAAATGTTACATGTAGTTGCAGTTCTTTGGAGCTGTGGATATTGACTTCCAGCGAGAGGTCTGTATCGCTCTGATCCATAGACTCATACTGAGAAATGTCAATGCTCTGACTCCTCTCCTCTTGGAGGGGAGGAGCTTCAGCAGTAGGCAGGGCTTCCAATTTGCTACTCCTGGGCTGTGTGCTGGGCGGGGCCTGCAGGGATTGGATGGTGAAGGTGGAGTAGAGGCCGGATCTCATGTATTCGTTGCGGCTAGTCTTGGGGCTGCTTCTGGCCAGCTTGGGGACGTAGGGGGAGCAATCTCCGGGTTTAGGGGTCTGGGCCAGTTCAGTCACCGACTCCCTGCACTTCCCGTCATCCTTCGAGGCCTCCCCCGCTCCAGGATCCGGATAGCACACAAACTTGTACACGAACTTCTGCCCACTGACTTTCTTGATAATATTCTGAGGAGTGAAGAACAGTATTAAAGAGAATCTGTACTCTAAAATTCTTACAATAAAAAGCATACCATTCTATTCATTATGTTCTCCTGGGCCCCTCTGTGCTGTTTCTGCCACTCCCTGCTGCAATCCTGGCTTGTAATTCCAAGTTTTATGCAGTGTTTACAAACAAAAGGCATAGCATGTGATAGGCTGAAAGTAGGTCAGTGTGTGACTCATACAGAGCTTGCAGGGGGCCTGGAGAGGGTGTGTATAGCTGCTATCCTATCACAAGCAGGGCTGCAGATTCCAGCCTGAGTGCCTGAGCCCGACAGAGCCGACTGTTGAAAGAAGATTAGATCATATAACAGAGATAACACAGGCACTGTGCAACTAGGAAAGGCTGCAGTAATCCGGACCACATTAGAACAGGCATAGGAACGTATAGGATAGAAGAAATAAGGATGAAAATTTTGTTACAGAGTCTCTTTAAAGACAGTCAGGAATTGTCATTGACTGGTCAAAGACTGCTCAAAGCCCATTGATGAGAGGATCAAAATTAGCAGCATTTTTTAACACTAGAGATTGGGAAAATGAGAAAAAAACCAAGGGCTTCTTATCAAGATCTAAAGCCTTATACACACCTTCAATTTTGATTGGCCAATTACTGACCAATTTTACTACCACCATCTATGAGAGTTTACCTACACAACCTGCTCATAGTATTCGAAATCTGTTGGCCTTCATACCACATGGAGGTGGTAAAATTGGCCAATCAAATTTGGAGGTGTGTACCGGGCTTAAAACTCCACCCACTGAAATTTCGGTGCCGGAAAAAATCGCACACGTGTTTCTTATCTTTCAAGGACACCACCAAAGTTATATGTCACCTTAGGTTTATGGCTGCAGAGACAAGACTGACTACAGAAGCTCCATCTGTCTGTTAACAGTCTAAAGCCTCCTACACACATCCAATATTGAATGGACAATCACTGACCAATTTTACTACCTCCATGTCGTTTTAGAGTTTATGTACACAATCTGTACATAGTATTCAAAATCTGTTGGTTGGCCCTCATACGACATGGTGGTTGTAAAATGGGCCAGTCATTGGCCAATCAAGATTGGATGTCTGTATCAGGCTTTGGGGGTCGTGTTCCCCTGTAATTACAATTGCAAAAACACTGTTAGAGATTTTTCTATTTACAGTAACGTTTTTTACTGTGCATTTTGACACAATGTTTGTGTGATCATTGGTGTTTGTATGTTTTTTCAACCATTTAGTACAGAAAAAAAAGGGGAACTCACAAGAAAATTGCATAGCACCTTGTTTGGCATTTAATTTTCTTGCACTCCCATTTATTTTAACTCAGACAGAAACGGAAGAACAAGCAGAAGGCACCATGTCTACATTTGGGGTAGAATCAAATTGGTTTCCCACTGTTTGTATGTTGTCGGTGTCCTGGAACAATGGGAATCTTCATAGGCATACCGAACAAAGGCTTGCCGTCTAGTGATGGTCATGTCTAGGAGAAACTCATGTAGAAACATGTGATCAGTTTGGCCAGGTGATGGATATGTAAGTCTCTGATTTGCTAGTCATGATCATGTGCTAAAGCAAGAAGCCATCACAGCAAATCAGAGCTTTGCAAACCTATCAGCTGATCAAACAAATCACATGCTTCTCCATGGCTTGTCCTAAAAGGGGCACTAAGGTGAAAAATTTTAAAATTTTAAATATGTGCAAACATACACAAATAAGAAGTACGTTTTTTCCAGAGTAAAATGAGACATAAATTACTTTTCTCCTATGCTGCTATCACTTACAGTAGGTAGTTGAAATCTGACAGAAGTGACAGGTTTTGGACTAGTCCATCTCTCCATAGGGGATTCTCAGCAAGGCTTTTATTCTTTATAAAGACATTCCCTAAAAAGGATTTAAACAATTATGTTGGCCAGCTTCCCTGTTTGCTACACAGTTTTTTGGCAGTTGGACAGAGCAACTGCCATTCACTAAGTGCTTTTGAAAATAAATTAATCCCTGAGAATCCCATATGAAGAGATGGACTAGTCCAAAACCTGTCGCTTCTGTCATATTTCTACTACCTACTATAAGTGACAGCAACATAGGAGAAAAGTAATTTATGGCTCATTTTACTCTGGAAAAAACGTACTTCTTATTTGTATATGTTTGCACGTATTTTAAATTTTACAATTTTCCGCCATAGTGCCTCTTTAACCAGGCAAAGACTGTTGAACTGATTGTGGACTTCAGGAAACTCCCCTCCACCCAGTCCACATTGATGAGTGTGAGGTCTCCAGGGTACCATATGTTCGGTTCCTTGGCACAACCATAACTAGAGACCTAAGATGGGGCAGAGTACCACCAAAATTCAAAAGAAGGGACAGCAGAAACTATTCTTCTTGTGCTAACAAAAAAATGTTTGGAATGCCACGAGGACTGTAGACAAGCTTTGATACCGCTACCACCGAATCCATCCTCGGTCATTGCCTGGTATGCCAGTGACAAGTACAAACTCCAAAGAGTTATTAACGGATCTGAAAAGATCATTGGTGTCTCCCTGCCACTGTTAGATATCCTCCAATCGACCAGAATGAAGAGACGAGAGCTATCAAGATTTCGCAGGACACCTCCCATCCGGGCAGACGCTTCTTCAAGCTATTCCCACCGGATTGCCATTACGGATCCCCCCCCCTCCCCATTCCCCGGCACAGGAGCACCTTCTTCCCCCAGGCAGTAATGCTGCTGAACTCTAGCCTCCCTGCCAGGCCTGCCCTCCAGCGGCACCCTAGCCGGGAACACAATTGGCGTACTTGGCGAATAAATGTAATTCTGATTCCTAGACATGACTATCACTATTTCAGTCCTCCTACAAGCTTTCCAAAACTAAAAGGCAAATGGATGCAGTAATCCCGTATCCCGTACACACACACTTTTCCCCCCAGCTCCTCCTCACCTTATCATAGTAGTATCTCAAAGCTCGGCTCAGCTTGTCGTAGTTCATGTTGGTCTTGTTCTTCCGCAGGCCCCAGAGCCGAGCTACCTCCTCTGCGTCCAAGAGCTTGAACTCGCCATCGTTGGAGGTCCAGGAGATGAGGTGACGATGACTCTGCTCCTCCAACAGCTGCAGGAGAAACTGCCAGAGCGTACCGGAAGGGTCCATCTCTGTGGGACAGAAGACTATGAGATTGGTGAGGGGGAGAAAACGGGTGAGGAGGGAGAGACCACCAGACACTAGAGGGCACTATGACAGTGAGAGGTACAGAAGGCATGTAACATGAAAGTGAGATGGACCTATGGGGCACCTGTAGTTCTTGAGAATCTGATATGCTGCGAGGGAGGCTGGTGGGGAAGGCACATACTGCCTTCTGAATAAACATCCTTGAATTCAGGGATGTGATCAGTTTGATCAGGTGATAGATTTATAAGGTTCGGGTTTGCTGGTAACAATCATATCTCGATTCTGTCTCCTAAGCTAAAGCAGGAAGGGCAATTCTAGATTATAGAATAAGTGAAACATTTTGCCCCTTGACCTCCAATATAGCTATAATAACTAACTGCTTATGGTTCTCTGAAGAGATGTGAGGACCCCTGGCTGCTTAATGTTTACATTTATCTTCCCTCAGTAAAAGCCTGTACACTATACACAAGCAATGCTAGCTCTTCAAACAGCTTCTGATAAATTGACTGTCTCTCCCTGCTCATGACAGTAATGTGAAAATGCTGCAGAAGATGTCAGTGCTATATAAATACATAATAATAATAATAATAATAATAATAATAATTTATAGTAATAATAATAATATGGTAGGACATTAGTCTAGGACTGTGGCAGGGATGAGATTGTGAGCTCCTCTGAAGACAGTCAGTGACATGACTATGTACTCTGTAAAGTGCTGCAGAAGATGTCAGTGCTATATAAATACATGATAATAATAATATGGTAGGACATTAGACTAGGACTGTGGCACGGATGAGATTGTGAGCTCCTCTGAAGACAGTCAGTGACATGACTATGTACTCTGTAAAGTGCTGTAGAAGATGTCAGTGCTATATACTGTAAATACCATTTCACTCATCACTGATAAATACATATTCATTATCTGGTAGGACATTAGGATATGACTATGGTAGGGAGTAAATTGTGAGTTCCTCTGAGGACAGTCAGTGACAATATGGTAGGACATTAGATTATTACTATGGTAGGAACTACATTGTGAGCTCCTCTGAGGGCAGTTGGCGACATGACTATGTACTCTGTAATGTGCTGCAGAAGATGTCACTGCTATATAAATGCAAAATAATAATATGGCAGGACATTAGACTATGACTATGGTAGGATTAGATTGTGAGCTCCTTTGAGGACAGTCAGTGACATGACTATGTACTCTGTAATGTGCTGCAGAAGATGTCAGTGCTGTATAAATGCATAATAATAATATGATAGGACATTAGATTATTACTATGGTAGGAACAAGATTGTGAGCTCGTTTGAGGACAGTTGGTGGCATAACTATGTACCGCTACAAAAAAGAGAGCACGCCCTTAGCGTTGCAAGAATTATTTTTTTTCTTCTTTTGTATAACATTTGTAATGCTTAATTCAATTAAAATAATGTTTACTTAAAGGAGTATCAAAAAGTCTGAACTTGAACTTGTTCTTTAGGCTCAGGACTTTGACTTTTCAATTCTTAAAAAAAAATTAAAATTGGTTCACCAACTTTAAAGGGCCTCTATCGCGAAAAATTGTAAAACTTAAAATGCATACATCTAAAACATACAGTACATTTCTCCCAGAGTGCAATGCACTATAAATTTAGTATGCTGCTGTCACTTACAGTAGATAGTAAATAGCCAACAGATTTGAACGGTTTTGGACTAGTCCATCTCGTCCTGGGGAATACTCATTGTTTACAAAAGCACCCCTACTGATTGGCACATCATTTTGGCAGTTGAACTGAGCAACTGCTGCACAGTAAGGCCTCTTTTCCATGGTCTGTTGATAGGCGGTGAAATGCCTCTCAAACTCTCACAGCTGCTCGCTGCTGCCTGGTAACTGCTCACTGCTGCCTGGCAACTGCTTGCTGAGCACACAGTTCAACTGTCCATGGAAAAGAGACCTTAGTGCTTTTGTAAATAAAGAAATAACTGAGAATTCCCCACGAGGAGGTAGACTAGCCCAAAATCTGACAGATCTGTCACATTTTCACGATGTACTGCGACATCAAAATAAGAAATAAAACAATTCACAGTGTATTCTACTCTGGTAGAAATGAACGCTTAATATGTATGTATTTCAAATTGTAAAATTTTTTGCGACATTGGACTTTTAAAGCACCAATGTACCTTGTTGTTGTGCCTACTGTTATTTATGTAAATCTAGCAGGACATGACAGGTCCCCCCCTTAAAGACCCTCCAGAGGTGGAAGAAGAGTTGAGGGCTAGACAGTGAAGGCTGCTTTTGGCGGTGATGCTGACAGCACACAGCGGAACACACGATGGTCTCACCTGAGCGTCGCCGTACTCCATGCTTCCCCCCGGTCACCGCGCCGCCGCAGCGGCAGCCTTCTCCCCCGCCACTCTGCGCTCTTGTTCGGTCTCCCCCGCGCTCATGTCGCTTAACAAGTAGATGGTGTGTTGTTGAGCAGAAGCAGACGGACACTGCATGATAGAGGCAGCCAGAGTGGGAGGAAACAAGGAGGGCACAAGGGACAGAAGCAAAGCAAATGAATCGGACGGCACACAGCAACACACGCCAACCTAACCACCAAACAAGTCCCCCCTTCTTCTGCTCGTCCCCCAGCCAGCCTCCTACCTGTCTGCCGGAGACTCAGGCTCCTCTACAAGTCTGGGCCAGTTCTCTCCAGCGAGGACTCCAGGTGGCCTCCAGCGCCTGCAACAAGCCCCAAGGCGAGGAGGAGAGAGCCTGAAACATGTTCCCGAAGCCTGCAGGAAGGAGAAACAAGGAGAAGAGGAGATGAGGAAGGCTTAATTCTGGCCTGTTTTTCCTCTCTGCTGCCACTGCTCTATTTGGCTTCCTCCCTCCCTCTCTGCTCCATCTCTCCTATGCACAGCCCCTCCACCTCCTGTTTTTTTTCCTGCTCTACTGTCTGTCCCTCTCTCTCTCCCCCCTTCACCCAGCAGATAGAGAAGAGAATCCTTGTTTTACGTCAGAGGCAAGGAAAGCAGTGTAGAAGGGAGGAGAAGGGAGGTGACAAGGGAGGAGAGAGGAGGACTCTGGTCTTCAAGAAGAATTAGAAAAAAACAAAAAAAACAAATGTGAGAGATGGTTGGTAAACACCTGCAGCAGCTGGTCCTACAGACGTTCAACCTCTGGCCCACAGCTAGTGGGACCGGCCCCCTCCTGTGTCCCCAACTAGAGTGACAAGGACAAACTCCAAGCACAGCTGTAAAGACACCATCTCAGAGATTAGCAAAGAGAGCCCCGCAAATAAGAAATGCTTGGATTCAGCGCCATTTAAGGCCCCCGTTATTAGAATCCAGAGTGTAATTTGTGAAATTGTATTCGCCGATGGCTAATGCCTGGTACACACCATGCAATTTCCCGTCAGATCGATGGGTCGAATCAATAATTTTGAGTTGCGCTCTGATCTGTTACCGATTGAGAACAGGATCGATTTTGTGCAGTAATGATCTGAAAATCGATCCTTCTCTCGATCAGGAGCAGATAGGACACGTGGGAACTTATAGTAGTGTGTACTAGACATTAAATATTTCAGTGTAAACCGCCTTTTTCGTGCGTTTGTGTGCTATATTTCTGCTTTTTTTTAAGCGTGCAACAGTGATGGCCCTTTTCACTGAACTGCGAATGCAATCGCAAACGTGCTGCGATGTGTTTCTGTGTATATTCCACTAACCCAATTCCGGGTGTACGGCGCGATTGCGGTGCATTTGCGTTTCGTGGCAGGAGAAAAATTGTGCGTAGGAAAACATTCTGAATTACCGAATCGCTTAAAAAAAAATCACATAGCGGTGCGATTGCTGGGCGATGTTCCTGTATAAAAGTAATCACACGAAAAAAGCAGCAGGCGGTGATTGCGATTGAGAATAAATTGCGTACCAAACGGATTGCCCTGATTGAAACATTCACTGCGGTTTCCAGTTTTTCAGTACCTAGCGCTTTGCGATCGGCAAGCAAACAGATTGCGAACTCCTGATAGTGGAATAGGGCCCGGATGCTTTCTTCCAATGTGCGAATTGCGTTTCATGCAAGTTTCAATTCAAATGTAGAAAAAACGCAGTGTGAAAAATCTCATGTTAAGTTGAAGTTAATTAGATACATGGTTACGTTAATTAACTTTATTGGCATGCAGAAAAAAAATCCCAAAAGGAAAATTCTCATTTAAACGTGCACAAAAATTGCAAAAGAGTGCAAACGGAAAAATACCCTAAAAAAATCGCAAATGCAGATTGGTAAATGGGGTATATCGCATGCAGAAAAGGCCAGGATACCTGTGAACGTTGATTATCTCAGCACTGAGCATGAAATTTGGTAATAAAGGTGCCCAAAACGTATAATCTCCCATACGATCGGGGTGATCGTTCTGTTGATCGATTCCGTCAATCCGAATTTTAGAACAATTCTTTTGGTCTGATTGGATTGCTTATTCGTTGCGGTTGGTGCGCCAGAACTAATTGGACAATCAATTGTTTGGGAAATTGGGTCATCAATAGGCACCTATAGGGCCCATTCACACTTGAGCGGGAATCGCGCGATTCCCGCTCAAGGCAAACCGCTAGCGTTTTTTTATAAACCGCTGCAGCATGTAACACATGGCAGTGTTCTCACTGCCGCATTTGCGGTTAGCGATAACCGCAAACGTGTTACATGCAGCGGTTTGCCGGCGATTCGCGATTAGCGTTTAGCTATCATGCATAGCACCTCTAATCGCGATCGCACCAAAATCGCTGTGTGTCCAGTGATTTTTCCACGTTAATCGCGGGAAAATCACTCCCGCAAAACGCCAGCGGTAATCGCCGGTGTTTCGCGATTTTAGATGTGAACGGGGCCTTAGGCTGGAATCTCCGCTATGTGATGCTATTCTCAGTAGCGTTGCCACCCGTTTTCCTGGCTGCAGCCAACCAATTATTCTTATCTTAACCCAAACCTCCCCACTAACTCCATCTTTTAGCCTGCAATTAGTAAAGTGGACCTGAACTCAGAACTTACTCTCTGATCTAAAGCAGCAGCATAATAACCTTTAAAGAAAAACATTACTTGGTTACAACTTATAGAACTTCTACAGAAACTTTGCAGTGTTTACTTCCTGGGAGCACAGAAAGGGTTAACCTCCTATGTTTACATATTAGCCTAGAAAAACGGCACACCCCAGCATAGCTGACAGCCCTGATTTATACTTGCTGATTCCATGCTTTTATCAGCGAATTCCACAGGCTGATCTCTCTAGTGGTGCCCATACATGGTACAAGAAAAACCTTTGATTTTCCTGTTTTTTCGACCAAAATGATCAAATCAAATAAAAGTGGTTTTTTTTCGAAAAACGAACGATTATCCCATTTTTTCTATAAAAAGATCAGACATGTTGGAAACATCATTATATTCGATCTAATGGAATAATCAAACTAAATGATCTAATCGAAAAAAAATGAAAAATTGTACCATGTATGGACACCTTTAACCACTTCAGGACCACAGTCTTTCTACCCCTTAAGGACCAGGCACTTTTTTTCCATTCAGACCACTGCAGCTTTCATGGTTTATTGCTCGCTCATACAACCTACCACCTAAATGAATTTTACCTCCTTTTCTTGTCACTAATAAAGCTTTCTTTTGGTGCTATTTGATTGCTCCTGCGATTTTTACTTTTTATTATATTCATCAAAAAAGACATGATTTTTTTAACTTTCTGTGCCGACATTTTTCAAATAAAGTAAAATTTCTGTATACATGCAGCGCGAAAAGTGTGGACAAACATGTTTTTGATTAAAAAAAACCCATTCAGTGTATATTTATTGGTTTGGGTAAAAGTTATAGCGTTTACAAACTATGGTGCCAAAAGTGAATTTTCCCATTTTCAAGCATCTCTGACTTTTCTGCGCACCTGTCAGGTTTCATGAGGGGCTAAAATTCCAGGATAGTACAAATACCCCCCAAATGACCCCATTTTGGAAAGAAGACATCCCAAAGTATTCAGTGAGAGGCATAGAAGATTTTATTTTTTGTCACAAGTTAGCGGAAAATGACACTTTCTGACAAAAAAAAAGAAAAAAAAAAGTTTCCATTTCTTCTAACTTGCGACAAAAAAAAATGAAATCTGCCACGGACTCACTATGCTCCTCTCTGAATACCTTGAAGTGTCTACTTTCCAAAATGGGGTCATTTGTGGGGTGTGTTCACTGTCCTGGCATTTTGGGGGGTGCCTAATTGTAAGCACCCCTGTAAAGCCTAAAGATGCTCATTGGACTTTTGGCCCCTTAGTGCAGTTAGGCTGCAAAAAAGTGCCACACATGTGGTATTGCCGTACTCAGGAGAAGTAGTATAATGTGTTTTGGGGTGTATTTTTACACATACCCATGCTGGGTGGGAGAAATATCTCCATAAATGACAATTGTTTTATTTTTTTTACACACAATTGTCTATTTATAGAGATATTTCTCCCACTCAGCATGGGTATGTGGAAAAATACACCCCAAAACACATTATACTACTTCTCCTGAGTACGGCGATACCACATGTGTGGCACTTTTTTGCACCCTAACTGCGCTAAGGGGCCCAAAGTTCAATGAGTACCTTTAGGATTTCACAGGTCATTTTGAGAAATTTCGTTTCAAGACTACTCCTCACGGTTTAGGGCCCCTAAAATGCCAGGACAGTATAGGAACCCCACAAATTACCCCATTTTAGAAAGAAGACACCCCAAGGTATTCCGTTAGGAGGATGGTGAGTTCATAGAAGATTTTTTTTTTTTGTCACAAGTTAGCGGAAATTGATTTTAATTGTTTTTTTTCACAAAGTGTCATTTTCCGCTAACTTGTGACAAAAAATAAAATCTTCTATGAACTCACCATACTCCTAACGGAATACCTTGGGGTGTCTTCTTTCTAAAATGGGGTCATTTGTGGGGTTCCTATACTGCCCTGGCATTTTAGGGGCCCTAAACCGTGAGGAGTAGTCTTGAAACCAAATGTCGCAAAATGACCTGTGAAATCCTAAAGGTACTCATTGGACTTTGGGCCTCTTAGCGCACTTAGGGTGCAAAAAAGTGCCACACATGTGGTACCGCCGTACTCAGGAGAAGTAGTATAATGTGTTTTGGGGTGTATTTTTACACATACCCATGCTGGGTGGGAGAAATATCTCTGTAAATGACAATTGTTTGATTTTTTTTACACACAATTGTCCTTTTACAGAGATACTTCTCCCCCCAGCATGGGTATGTGTAAAAATACACCCCAAAACACAATATACTACTTCTTCTGAGTACGGCGATACCACATGTGTGACACTTTTTTGCAGCCTAGGTGCGCTAAGGGGCCCAACGTCCTATTCACAGGTCATTTTGAGGCATTTGTTTTCTAGACTACTCCTCACGGTTTAGGGCCCCTAAAATGCCAGGGCAGTATAGGAACCCCACAAGTGACCCCATTTTAGAAAGAAGACACCCCAAGGTATTCCGTTAGGGGTATGGTGAGTTCATAGAAGATTTTATTTTTTGTCACAAGTTAGTGAAAAATGACACTTTGTGAAAAAAACAATAAAAATCTAATTTCCGCTAACTTTTGACAAAAAATAAAATCTTCTATGAACTCATCATACACCTAACAGAATACCTTGGGGTGTCTTCTTTCTAAAATGGGGTCACTTGTGGGGTTCCTATACTGCCCTGGCATTTTACGGGCCCAAAACTGTGAGTAGTCTGGAAACCAAATTTCTCAAAATGACTGATCAGGGGTATAAGCATCTGCAAATTTTGATGACAGGTGGTCTATGAGGGGGCAAATTTTGTGGAACCGGTCATAAGCAGGGTGGCCTCTTAGATGACAGGATGTTTTGGGCCTGATCTGATGGATAGGAGTGCTAGGGGGTGACAGGAGGTGATTGATGGGTGTCTCAGGGGGCGGTTAGAGGGGAAAATAGATGCAATCAATGCACTGGGGAGGTGATCGGAAGGGGGTCTGAGGGGGACCTGAGGGTTTGGCCGAGTGATCAGGAGCCCACACGGGGCAAATTAGGGCCTGATCTGATGGGTAGGTGTGCTAGGGGGTGACAGGAGGTGATTGATGGGTGTCTCAAGGTGTGATTAGAGGGGGGAAATAGATGCAAGCAATGCACTAGCGAGGTGATCAGGGCTGGGGTCTGAGGACGTTCTGAGGTGTGGGCGGGTGATTGGGTGCCCGCAAGGGGCAGATTAGGGTCTAATCTGATGGGTAACCGTGACAGGTGGTGATAGGGGGTGATTGATGGGTAATTAGTGGGTGTTTAGAGGAGAGAAGAGATGTAAACACTGCACTTGGGAGGTGATCTGATGTCGGATCTGCGGGCGATCTATTGGTGTGGGTGGGTGATCTGATTGCCCGCAAGGGGCAGGTTAGGGGCTGATTGATGGGTGGCAGTGACAGGGGGTGATTGATGGGTGGCAGTGACAGGGGGTGATTGATAGGTGATTGACAGGTGATCAGTGGGTTATTACAGGGAATAACAGATGTAAATATTGCACTGGCGAATTGATAAAGGGGGGTCTGAGGGCAATCTGAGCGTGTGGGCGGGTGATTGGGGTAGATTAGGGTCTAATCTGATGGGTAACAGTGACAGGTGGTGATAGGGGGTGATTGATAGGTGATTGATGGGTAATTAGTGGGTGTTTAGAGGAGAGAATAGATGTAAACAATGGATTTGGGAGGTGATCTGATGTCGGATCTGCGGGCGATCTATTGGTGTGGGTGGGTGATCAGATTGCCCGCAAGGGGCAGGTTAGGGGCTGATTGATGGGTAGCAGTGACAGGGGGTGATTGACTGGTGATTGACGGGTGATTGACGGGTGATTGACGGGTGATCGACAGGTGATCAGGGGGGATAGATGCATACAGTACACGGGGGGGGGGGGGGGTCTGGGGAGAATCTGAGGGGTGGGGGGTGATCAGGAGGGGGCAGTGGGCAGGGGGGGGGGGATAAAAAAAAAATAGCGTTGACAGATAGTGACAGGGAGTGATTGATGGGTGATTAGGGGGATGACTGGGTGCAAACAGTGGTCTGGGGGGTGGGCAGAGGGGGGTCTGAGGGGTGCTGTGGGCGATCAGGGGGCAGGGGGGGGGGGGGAATCAGTGTGCTTGGGTGCAGACTAGGGTGGTTGCAGCCTGCCCTGGTGGTCCCTCGGACACTGGGACCACCAGGGCAGGAGGCAGCCAGTATAATAGGCTTTGTATACATTACAAAGCCTATTATACAATGTAAATGCGGCGATCCGGGTGCTAGTAACCCGCCGGCGCTTCCGAACGGCCGGCGGGTTACTACGAGCGGTGGGCGGAGCCAGTCCCCGGCGGCTGATCGCGTCACGAATGACGCGATCGCCGCATAACCACTCCCGCAGCCGCCCCCGCCGATGGGCGTATTGCGGTCGTTTGGGCCCGGACTTTGCCGCCGCCCATCGGCTGGGGGCGGTCCTCAAGTGGTTAAGGGTAGGAACACACGAGGCAGAATTGCATATGCATTTTCCACTATGTGCTATGGGGAAAACTCATGCGATTCTGCCTAGTTCCTTCCCTATACACACATAAAGTTAATTTTTCAGCAACTTCTATGTTTTCTTTGTGTGCTGTGCAAGAGTTTAGGTCCACTTTAAACTAATGTTCATAAGTAAGAATAATAAATCAGGATTTCATAGTAAAATTGAACATTAAGTATTGTGCAAGGCATGATCAATTTTTTTTGTCTGAGTCCACTGTAACCACCTTACGACCACCTAACGCTGATCGTCAGGTCACAAGGTGACTCCCCCAGGACCGCGGAAAGCCAATTGGCATGGAGTCCTGGGGGCATCTTTTGCTGGGCATGCATGCGCATCCCCGACAGTTTACGCCGCCCCCCTGTGTCATCAGCCTGCCGGCCAATCAGCAGCACTGGCAGGCTGTAGATTTACAATCAGGCCAATAGAAACTGCTTAGTAAACGACGCGTATTATACTGTCTGCCTCCTCCTCTGTTGGTCTCCTTGCTCGATCAACCACCAGAGAGGATGGCAGCCCTGTAAGTACAAGCCCACACACTCATTTTAGGTACACTGATCCTCTGATCGCCCTCAAATCACAGTGCATACGGACCCCCTGGAAACCGCTCCGGAGCAACATCGCTTTGGCCAGGGATTACTATACATCTGCAATATGGCTGCAAAGATCCCTGGTAACTTTGCCTATTTTGGTAAACTTTTTTTTTTTATGTTCAGAGTGTGGGAATTTTTTTTAAAAAAATGACGTAGGGTTCCCCCTCTCGGTGCATAGGAGGTGCTCTCAGCTATACTTAGTATAGCTGAGAGCAGTGTGGCAGGGTTGGCTTGTGTGGCAGCAGCCGGTGGAGATCTTTAATCAACATGTAATTGAAGATCGCAAGATTAGAGGATATTGGCGTGGGACCTTTCCAAGGATATTGGCGTGGGAACATTTTTTTAAAGGTACAGGTAAGTATTTCTGGTTAATTAAGATTAATAAAGGACTTTTTTCGTTGTTGTGTTTTAATTTCATTTAACCCTTTGTGGAAATGGGTATGGGGTACTTTGTACCCCTATACTCATTTATCCTAGGAGGGGGGCGTGCATCTGGGGGTCCCCTTCTTAAAGGGGACTCCTAGATGCCACCATGAAGCTCCCCAGGGAGTCGTCACCCCACCTCTTCCTGGGGCACCGGAGGAGGGGAAGTGCCCCCTGTTTGGGGATTGGACAAGAGCTCGGGAGAGGAAGGCTTGGCTGCCCCTCCCCCCGAGCCCCCCTATACCATGGACCATGCGGGCTATCATACCTCAGGGTGCGAAGCCCCACTCGGATAGGGCTCTGCATTCTGGCTATCCCAGTTCGGGGACAAGGGGTTAAAGAGGCTCTGGAAGGGGGACCGTACGTCATTTTTTTTTACATTTCCCACACTCTGAACATATAAAAAAAAAAAAAATTTAGGAATAGAAATAGGAAAAGTTGCCAGGGATCTTTATACAGCCATATTACAGCTGTATAGCCTTCCCTGGCCAAAGCGTTGCAGCTCCAGAGGGGTTTCCAGGAGGTCCGTATGCAGTGTGTACGGGCCCCCTGAAAACTAGATCATGAAATTCATTGCTCTTTCTTTTGATATATGTAAATTTACACTACCGGTAGGTTTGCTACATTATCTGCCATTTACTGCATTTAAATGTATATTTTTTTCCTACTGAAACTTTAACCACTTGCCGACCACCTTAAGCCGATGGGCGGCGGCGGCAAGGGCTGGGCCCAAACGACCGCAATACGCCCATCGGCGGTGGCGGCTGCAGGCGTGGCTGTGCGGCGATCGCGTCATTCGTGACGCGATCAGCCGCCGGCGTCAGGCTCCGCCCCCCTCGCGCTGTACTAGCTCCCAGATCGCCGCTACAAAGTGTATAATACGCTTTGTAATGTATACAAAGTGTATTATACAGGCTGCCTCCTGCCCTGGTGGTCCCAGTGATCGAGGGATCACCAGGGCAGGCTGCAGCCACGAAGGTAAGCACCCAAGCACACTGATCTCCCCCCCTTCCCTCTGATCACCCACAGCACCCCACAGACCCCCCCTGCCCACCCCTCAGACCCCTGTTTGCACCCAAACAACCCCCTAATCACCCATCAATCACTCCCTGTCCCTATCTGTCAGTGCTATTTTTTTCATTAGTCCCTAAATTGCCCCCTGGGGGCTCCTGATCACCCCCCCCCCCACACTCTCAGATCCTCCCCAGACCCCCCCAGACCCCTCCCCCTGTGTACTGTATACATCTATCCTCCCCTGTAATCACCTGTCAATCACCTGTCATTCACCCGTCAATCACCACCTGTCACTGCCACTTATCAAATCAGACCCTAACCTGCCTCTTACGGGCATCTGATCACCCTCCCACACCATCAGATCGCCCGCAGACCTACCCTCAGATCACCTCCAAAGTGCATTGTTTACATCTGTTCTGCCATCTAATCATCCACTGATCACCCATCAATTACCCATCAATGATCCCCTGTCACCCCCTGTCACTGCTACCAATCAGATCAGATCCCTATCTGCCCCTAGGGCACCCAATCACCCGCCCACACCCTCAGAACGACCTCAGACTCCCCAGACCTCCCCCCCCCTGTGTATTGTATACATCTATTCTCCCCTGTAATCACCTGTCATTCACCCGTCAATCACCACCTGTCACTGCCACTTATCAGATCAGTTCCTAACCTGCCTCTTACGGGCATCTGATCACCCTCCCACACCATCAGATTGCCCGCAGACCTACCCTCAGATCACCTCCAAAGTGCATTGTTTACATCTGTTCTGCCATCTAATCACCCCCTGTCACCACCTGTCACTGCTACCCACCAGATTAGACCCCTATCTGCCCCTAGGGCACCCAATCACCCGCCCACACCCTCAGAATGCCCTCAGACCCCAGCCCTGATCACCTCGCCAGTGCATCGTTTGCATCTAATTCCCCCTCTAATCACACCTTGAGACACCCATCAATCACCTCCTGTCACCACCTGTCACCCCCTAGCACACCTACCTATCAGAACAGGCCCTAATTTGCCCCGTGTGGGCTCCTGATCACTCGGCCAAACCCTCAGATCCCCCTCAGACCCCCTTCCGATCACCTCCCCAGTGCATTGATTGCATCTATTTTCCCCTCTAACCACCCCCTGAGACACCCATCAATCACCTCCTGTCACCTCCCTAGCACTCCTATCCATCAGATCAGGCCCAATACAACCTGTCATCTAAGAGACCACCCTGCTTATGACCAGTTCCACAAAATTCGCCCCCTCATAGACCACCTGTCATCAAAATTTGCAGATGGCAGATGGTTATACCCCTGAACAGTCAATTTGAGACATTTGGTTTCCAGACTACTCACGGTTTTGGGCCCGTAAAATGCCAGGGCAGTATAGGAACCCCACAAGTGACCCCATTTTAGAAAAAAGACACCCCAAGGTATTCTGTTAGGTGTATGACGAGTTCATAGAAGATTTTATTTTTTGTCACAAGTTAGCGGAAATTGTTTATTTCACAAAGTGTCATTTTTCACTAACTTGTGACAAAAAATAAAATCTTCTATGAACTCACCATACACCTAACGGAATAAAAGTAGTCTAGAATACAAATGCCTCAAAATGACCTGTGAATAGGACGTTAGGCCCCTTAGCGCACCTAGGTTGCAAAAAAGTGTCACACATGTGGTATCGCCGTACTCAGAAGAAGTAGTATAATGTGTTTTGGGGTGTATTTTTACACATACCCATGCTGGGTGGGAGAAATCTCTCTGCAAGTGGACAATTGTGTGTAAAAAAAAAATCAAAACATTGTCGTTTACAGAGATATTTCTCCCACCCAGCATGGGTATGTGTAAAAATACACCCCAAAACACATTATACTACTTCTCCTGAGTACGGCTGTACCACATGTGTGGCACTTTTTTGCACCCTAAGTGCGCTAAGGGGTCCAAAGTCCAATGAGTACCTTTAGGATTTCACAGGTCATTTTGCGACATTTGGTTTCAAGACTACTCCTCACGGTTTAGGGCCCCTAAAATGCCAGGGCAGTATAGGAACCCCACAAATGACCCCATTTTAGAAAGAAGACACCCCAAGGTATTCAGTTAAGTGTATGATGAGTTCATAGAAGATTTTATTTTTTTGTCACAAGTTAGCAGAAAATAAAACTTTGTGAAAAAAAACGATAAAACAATAAAAATCAATTTCCGCTAACTTGTGACAAAAAATAAAATCTTCTATGAACTCACCATACTCACCATACTCCACCCCACCCCATCACCTCATCATGCAGCTGAAAAAAGGCTGCTATTTATTATTATAATTTAGAAAATAGATTTTATTTCTGAAATCTTGTATTTTTAATTTGGGTCCACTTTAATATATTCTGCAACATTGGTGTTTCTAGCATGTAAAGGGGCTTTGCTATTAACCGCTAAAGTCGGCGGATTTTTAACCGACTCATGATTAGGACTGGAATCCAAATGGAGTCGGACTTCGAATGCAATCACAAGTGCATTCAAAACTGGCATTCGTGATCGCGGCTGATCATGAATGCCAATTTCAACCTCGTGAATGCAAAAATCGTCTCGTGATCACTAGTCATGATCATGAGGTTGTGATGAGCACCACTGCTAATTAGGGATGCTCACTGCATTCCGTGGAATTCCGTTTTCCGCAATTCCGGCCGGAATTTGGTGGTTCCATTCCATCGCATCAGAACGGAATTGCTATACCGTTCCAACGAATTCCTGAATTGCTATGCGTAATTCTGCCGGAATGCGGATTTTTGTACGCCAATCACAAGGAAACCCCTTAAAGTGAAAACAACACGATTTCTGCATGAAAATAGGAATTTCTGCAACAATTAGAGGCTTACAAAAACCAACCAAACGGATTGCATGAAAATCAGAATTATTTCAGCACCAATTACAGTCTTAACAAAAACCAATCAACCCTATGTTAGCAACTAGCTCCCTAGCTATCTCAACCATTTTGTATAGGTCCCAAAGCTTACGCGACACCTCCTGTGGCAAAAAAACCACCACCATCGAACCACCGCCAAGTCCCAAAGCTTATGCGACACCTCCTGCGGCGCCAAAACCACCCCCATGGAACCACCGCCAGGTCCCAAAGCTTACACGACAACTCCTGCGGCGCCAAAACCACCGCCACGCAACCACCGCCAGGTCCCAAAGCTTACGCGACACCTCCTGTGGCGTCAAAACCACCGCCATGGAACCACCGCCAGGTCCCAAAGCTTACGCGACACCTACGGCGCCCAAACCACCCCCATGGAACCACCGCCAGGTCCCAAAGCTTACGCGACACCTCCTACGGCGCCAAAACCACCCCCATGGAACCACCGCCAGGTCCCAAAGCTTACGCGACACCTCCTGTGGCGTCAAAACCAATGCCATGGGACTACCGCTAGGTCCCATGGCTTACGCGAAAATTACCGGTGGAACAGCCACTAGGTCCCATGGGCTACCATTTAGCATAAACAAGGTTTCAATTGCGATTACTTTAATTTTTCGCCGGAATGCGGAATTCCGCAAAATTCCGCTGAAATGTAACGGTTACGGAATTTACCGCTGGCGGAATTACGGCGGAACAGAATTTCCTCTTTCCGATCATCCCTACTGCTGGTAAGCTCAGGACAGGAATGATAAGGAGTGTAGAGAAACAGTTTAAATCTATAGAAAGAGGGAAAAGTTCTTCATGCAGGAAACTGCACACATGTAGACTTTTGTCATTACAGGCAGAGAGTAACAGCTTATGCTACCAATTCTGCAGGTGACATACCAACACTATAAAAAAAAAGGACTAAAATCTGTAGTGCAAGTACAGTATATTGCATTACTGATCAAGACCCATTGTAAAACATTTTCAAGGACAACTGAAGCGAGAGGTATATGGACGCTGCCATATTTATTTCCTTTTAAGCAATACCAGTTGCCTGGCAGTCCTGCTGATCCACTGCCTCTAATACTTTTAGCTATAGACCCTGAACAAGCATGCAGCACATCAGGTGTTTCTCACATTACTGACAGGTCTGACAAGATTAACTGCATGCTTGTTTCTGGTGTGATTCAGACACTACTGCAGCCAAATAGATCAGCAGGGCTGCCAGGCAACTGATATTGTTTAAAAGGAAATAAATATGGCAGCCTCCATATTCTTCTCACTTCAGTAGTCCTTTAAGTACACTTAACCTAATAGCAGCCCTGCATGCATTATCTTGGGATAGATAATGTGTGCCTGGGGGTCTTCTAACGGCATGTGCCATTTAGCTGCCTGATGCAGCTATGCAGAGCGGTGCAGGGAGCTTCTTTACATTTATGTGCTCTGGTGGCTGGATTGGCGTTTCCTCTACATCCACCGAATGTACTGGCGGCATCCTCTTCGGAGTTCCGATCACATGACACGACATGTGATCATAACCCAGGGGATGGTGTCAGTGTTGCAGCACCGCCCGGCCGTGGAAGTGATGAACGAGACTCTTCCATTGCCCGGGTGTCGCTGCAACGCTGACAACATCCCCTGGGTTGTGATGATCACATGTCATGTCATGTGATCGGAACTCCGAAGAGGATGTCGGGAGTGCAGCACCACTATGGAGGAGAGGAGAAGCCGAACCAGCTGCCTGGAACAGGTATACATGACAGCTCCCTGCGCCGCTCTGCCCACCCTGCCAGGCTGGAAGGCACACTTCCTTAGCGGCAGAAAAAAAAATCGTCCACGCAGCGCACATATAGCATTGCTACATGTGGCTGATAATGGGGTACTTTACAGACTATAACTAGTTACCGCACAGCATACAGTATATCTACGCCCTGCAGGACTTAATCTGAAGTCCCAGGGAAGTGGATATTCGTCTACTGCCACTGTGCGCGCTATTGCTCACTCCCGCGCGCATTCTTATCGCCACCTGTTAGTGCACAGTGATCATCAAAGATCACCAGCATCAATGAGATGCCGATGTTCATTGACAAAAGTGAAAGTAGAGCAAGAATTAGTTACTTCCCGTACCACGTGTATTTAGTAAAAAGTACACTATAGGATTAACCTCCCTGGCGGTAAGCCCGACCTCTGGTTCCCTGACAACGGCGAAAGGCCGAAACCGGTCGGAACTGGAGACTGGGCAAATGAACAGAGATCGTGAGACTATTTGATGTGTATTGGTATACACTATATGCTTGTTATTACTAAGGGTCCCTGCCAAAAGGACCCCTAAAGTAAGGTATTGTATATGTGTTATTTTTGGATCTTTTTATTAAAATATTATGTTTTTAAGGACAGTGTGTGAACTGTTGATGGTTTTATCTTTGCTGATGGTCACTGTCTGAGAACTTATTTATACACTGTGGTGTGACTGCAGATATCGTTGTGATTACCTAGCGCTGTGGATATATACTTGGAGCTTGTGATACCTATTGTGGATATGGTCATCCTGAGCAGCTGGTGAAAGATATACAGAGGATTTTTTGAGTTGGAACAGCGCCTGTATTTCATTTTAAACGTGACTATATTATTGGGGTGACTTGTTAATCATGTGATACTGAATACTTACAATTAATACCTTGTGTTCTAGGAGGGCAACATTGTATTAGTGGTTTTAGATCTCCATAATAGCAATGAGTTTCTGCACCAGTAATACATTTTACATCTTCCTCACCTCAGTCACTTAGAATCCTGTCTCTATGGGCCTATGGCTATAGCTGCAGCAGCTTCTCTCAACGGTAAATGCCGACGGGTCACATGATGAGAGACGCACCAACACTGCTGGAGCTATGAAGGTGGGAGGCTAAGCAACCGAGGTGTGAAAGATGAAAGATGCATTGCTGGAGCCTGGAGAGGTGGGGTACTTCTCTGGAAAATGGGCTCGCAGCTCTGAGACACTGAAGTGAATAAAAAATTATGATATATGATTTGTATGTGTAGTACAGCTAAGAAATAAAACATTAGGAGCAGAGACATAAGTCTAATATTGTTTCCAGTACAGGAAGAGTTAAGAAACTCCAGTTGTTATCTATGCAAAAGAGCCATTAAGCTCCACGACTTTCAAAGTCGCAGAGAGCTCTGTCTTCTGAAGCTTATTATCTCAAGTGTCTTGCGCTGTATTTTTTTTTTCCTGCAGAGGACAAATCATTTAGAATGCTGAGTAGTGTGTAAACTGCAAAAATATGAGAATGATGCAATATAAAAAAACAAAAAAACAAAACGATATAACTGAAAATGAAAATATGAGAATATTTGCTTTTCTATTAATGTTCTAGCAATTATCCGTACTACACAACCAATTTATTATATCATCATTTTTTTTCGCTTCAGTGTTTCTTTAAGGACTGGACGTAACTTTGTACATCACCAAAATCTGATCTCCCACTTTGAACATGGGGCGATTAAAATGTTTTAAAACATTTTTAAAAAGAGAACCAAAAAGAAGCAGTTGTTTTCAATCACCTGTTTTATCATACTGTAAACAGGCCCCATATTCTGTATCTTTTTATGAGACAGGCAGAAACGGCGCAGGAGCAATAGCTGGCAGCCAAATTAGAGTACGTCTTTTCCCTTAACGCAAAAACGAATTCACATGCGGATGCGAATTTCGTACACGAATTCGCGTATGTTTTTGCGTTTGTTAGTAAGTATGCAAATTTAACCATGTCAGTGCCTGTGTACTTTTACATTGATATTATGCGAAAACGTACGCGAATTCGCATGGAAAATTCGCATAGCGAAAAAGGCATGCAAATTTCCTACTAATTACATTGTATGCTAATCGCACACCGCCAGATTATTCCTGCACAGAGAACCGCAAAGGATTCCTGACAAGTGGAAACAGCCCCATCCACTTGTATTGGTTATGCAAATTTGCATGCAGAAAACGCATGCAGATTCTCTATAGTGGAAACGGGCCCTTAGTCCATGGGGGCCTGGAGAGGGAATAGTAATAAACGCTGCTGGGACTTTTGCAGGAGCAGGGTGAGCCGTTTTTTGGCTTTGCCCTGCGCCCAAATTTCCCGTTGCCGTTTTTGCACGTATGCATGTTTTTTATCCTGAATATCACTCATCAATAGGGTGAATAATTTTGACCATGGTTATTTTATGCTAAATGTTCGCTTCTCAGATTCCCTCTTGTATCCAACCCAACTAACAAACCAACGCATTTCAGAACGGCGCACGTTCGTCTGTCTTAGCCAACCGATGACATCACGTTCATGCCAAACTTTCAGTGACAGCTAATCAGGTTAAAAAAAAAAAAAGCAAAAAAAACCCACAAATAATTCAAAACAGAATTCACATAAATATTTATCACAATATGGCGAGGAATCGTAACGCCAGGGCCGTCATGCGGATCGCATTCAGTAAGCATGCAGAAGGGAATACGAATCTGATTAGCGGGTAAATTAGTGCCACTCAGACGCCAGTCCAGCCTGATGTGAGATGCTAATTTGCTTCTGTTTTCTGTTTATCGGGTTTATTTAGCCCGCTAATTAACCAAAGAAGGTTGTCACAAGGCCACTTGGCGACATAATTACAGCTAGTCGTGTTGCGCTGGGGGACAGTGAGGTTTGATGATGGAGCCAGTGAGGACGCACAAAGTAAAATAAGCAGTTGCCATTGTATTTACAGGAAATAGGTAATGGCGGGAGGAGAGGCGCAGGATTCTGGCCTAGCAATGTCAAGGACGCCTATATCTTTTGGCGCGGGTGGGTGTAAGGCCTCCGAGCGCATTCAGCCTTACAATAAGACTTGTTTGTGTGGAGGTGACTCTATGCAGGCACCCTATTACAGGCTCAGTGACAAGGCCTGGTTGCCGTGGTAACAAGCGGAGACGGTGCTGCCAATGGAAAGAGAAGCAGGGATTAACTGTTTTTCTCTGTATGGCGGCCCGTTAACCCTTCCTCTCCCGTTACCTAAACCCTCCCCCCTGACACATTTTTAGAAGTGGCTGGCTTAACCCCTCTGTTGCCAACACCCAGGATGCAGAACCTGGGAAAAACGGGACAATTGCAAGAAACTGTCAATGCTCCCTTTGGCTGCCGGTGTCTATGCGGCATTTTTTAACCCTCCTCTGACCTGGAAAACGCTCACGTCCCCTGTTTGAGGCTGCTTTCACAGAGCATTTATAATTATTGGTATTTATATAGCGCTGACATCTTCCGCAGCGCTGTACAGAGTATATTGTCTTGTCACTTAACTATCTCTCAGAGGGGCTCACTATCTAATCCCTACCGTAGTCATTTGTCTATGTATGTATCGTGTAGTGTTTGTATTGTAGTCTAGGGACAATTTAGGGGGAAGCCAATTAACTTATCTGCATGTTTTTGGGATGTGGGAGGAAACCGGAGTGTCTGGATGAAAACCTACGCACAGGGATAACATACAAACTCAGTGCAGATAGTATTCTGGCTGGGATCCAGACTGGGGACCCAGCGCTGCAAGGCGAGAGCACTAACCACGACACCACCGTGCCGCCCACCGAAAATGAGCTAGCCATACGTCGCTCGATCACTCACTAACTGATTAAACATTGATTGATCCTACCACCTTGTCCTCTCAATCTAGATATCAGCACAAATCTAATCAATATACTTCTTTTTTTGAACAGATACTGTTTATTGAATTTTCATTTTAAAACGGTAAAATAGAAAATCTAAAAAATATTTGACTGAATCGCTAGCATTGTATCACAATACAGTTGTTGTTGATCTTCCGAATTGCCCGATCACCCTTTCAACAAACTAGTCAATCGATTGAACGTTAATTGACAAGGCATGTCAGGGGAATGTATCGATTCAGCAGGGTAGACACTGTTGCTATACATAGTGCAACGGCACCCTGTGCATAGTTATTGCACTTCAAAGCATTCTTTAACCACTTCACTACAGAGGGGTTTTTTTTCCTCCTCTACCAGTGCAATTTCATCTTTCAGCATTCCTTCCATTCATTCGCCAATAACTTTATTACTATTTATCACAATAAAAAGATCTATATCTTGTTTTTTTTTGTCACCAATTAGGCTTTTTTTGAGTGATACATTTAGCTACGAATTATTTTATACTAAATGCATTTTAACAGGAAATATAAGAAAAAATTGATTATTTCTCTGATTTCGGCCATTATAATTTTCAATCAATACATGCTATCGTAATTAAAACCTACATATTTTATTTGCCCATTTGTCCCGGTTATTGCAACATTTAAAAATTTTCCCTAGTACAACGTATGGCGCCAATATTTTATTTGGAAATTAAAGTGTATTTTTAGTATAAACAAAATTTAAAGTATTTTTTTTAGTTTTCCATCCATCACTATTTACAAACCCATATTTTCAAAAATAACAGTAATATGCCCACTTGACACATATTAAAAAAGTTCAGTCCCTAAGTTAACTATTTATGTACATGGGGACTTAGATCAATGAATGGGAATAACGTTCCCACGCATTGATCTTCCCTCTAAGGATCAGCGGCTAGAACCCGCACAGGAGCTACATAGTTACTGTGAGAAAGCGCGGAGGAGCCGCCGCCATGAGCCGGCGGCGGGCGGCTCCTTCCGCACTCAGCCTTGTCTCGCACGGAGAGGCAGCCGCCTCCTCGCATCATGAGGCGGCTGCCTCCGTGCATGAGGCCGCAGAACGCGGCGAAACCGCCGCGTTGGGTGCGGCGAGTAGCCCGCAGGTCCCCGCTGCGGAGTCACCGCTGAGCGGGGCTGCGCTGGCTGGGACTCGTAGTCCCTCTAGTTTTAGAGTGACGCGCGCGCGCGCACTCAGGCAGGGGATATATGGCAGCAAGGAAGGGGTCAGCTGACCAGGCTGGTCAGCTGATCCTGGCTCCACACCTCATTGGTCCAGCACTTAGGGAGGTGCTGGAGAGAGGATATGTATATATACTGCTAGCTGTTCATTTGTTCCTTGTCTGGCGTTGCGTTCACATACGTGGGAGCACCCAGATCCGTTAGTCAGATCCGTTAGTGTGCCGGGACCAGCTGGAGCTGTAATCCTACACTAAGCTAGATTTGTTGATAGCTTAAAGTACTAGTTTGATTGTGATTATTTGTTATGACCTTTGCCTGCCTCGACTATCCTTCTGAACCTTGACCTTGTACCTCGTTATCTCTGATACTCCGTTGCTGAACCCAGCCTGTACCTTGACTCCGCCTCTGCCTCCTGATTTTGTACTCCGATATTTCTGATACCCCGTTGCCGAACCCTGCCTGTACTTTGACTCCGCCTCTGCCTCTCGATCTTGTACTTTATCTGTCTGTGTGTGTACGACCTGGCTTGTCCGACCTCGAGAACCGACCTCACCATTGGAGGAGGTTCCTCGTTCTGTTAGTAACCCTTCCACCTGAGGGTGACTTTCAGAAGATACTTCCTGCTAGCAGTCTGACTCCTCCCGTCTTGGAGAGCTCAGGGTTGCGGAAGTAATCTGTACAGTACGTCTTACTGTACTGAGGCCTAGTCCTCTAAGTGTTACTGTTACACCTAAACACTACACTCTACTCAGGTGAACAGAGGTTAGCTAGTATATTGGATTATCGGTGATACTGCAGATCACATATAATCTAGTATACGTCTGTATTCCCCGTGACGCTGCAGGTCACCGGTAATCAGACCTCTCTGCGCCCACCGATCGTTACAGAACGCCAGACCCAAAAAATGCAAATGGACGCACATACTGACCGTCTGGGCGCACTTGCCACTTCGGTGGAAAACATCAACCAAGTGCTGGGTAGCCACAAGACTATGATTGATGTCCTGTCAGGCTCTGTGCAAACCCTCCAGACGTCAGTTGATTCAGTGCGATCCTCTCCTAGTACTGACATACGTATGCCTGTACCTGAAAAATTTTCCGGCCACAAGTCTGACTTCCGGAATTTCAGGAGTAGAGTGCTATCATATTTTGAATTGAGACCCCGATCCTCGGGGACTGAGACCCAACGGGTCATTTTTATTAAAGCGTTGCTGATTGGCGACTCCCAGTCCTGGGCATATAACCTACCCTCTACTGATATAGCTCTGACCTCAGTAGAAGAATTCTTTAAGGCCATGGCCGTAATTTACGACGACCCTGACCTTGCTGCGTCCTCTGAGCGGAAGCTCAAACTCCTGCGGCAAGGCAGAGGTTCGGTTGAGGATTATGCGGCAGAGTTCCGTAGGTGGTCAGTCACGGCTCGATTTGACAACTTTGCTTTAATGGATTACTTCTTGTCTGGGTTGTCGGAGGAGGTCTCCGACTTAATGTTAACAGTACCCGAGCCCAAGACAGTTGACGAGGCCATATCATCGGCCATCCGAGTGGATCGCAGGTTGCGCCATCAGAGGCAGGCTAGGGGCAGTCACCGTGTCAGGGTGACATCATATGTGGCACTGTCCGCTACACCCCTAGTAACACCTTCTCCGCCTGTCTCTCCCTCCCCAGCCTTGCCGCCGCCCGAACCAATGCAGATTGGTCGGTCGAGACTGACCCAGGTAGAGCGAAGGCGAAGAATGACAGAACAGCTGTGCCTGTACTGTGCAGCAGCAGGGCATAGGGTGCGAAACTGTCCTAACAGGTCGGGAAACGAGTTTGCCTAGGAATAGTGGGGGGTGACACCCTAGGCACACAAACTGCACCCCTTAAGGAAAAGAAGTTACTGCTCCCTTGTACGGTTGCATGGGAGAATAAGTCTATGGCCACTGAGGCATTTATTGATTCGGGCTCAGCGGCCAATTTTATGAATTTTGAGTTTGCGCAGGAATTGGGTATCCCCCTTTCTCCTGTGAGACCCCCCATTCAGGTCACAGCAGTGGACGATTCCCCTCTGCAACGGAATCGTGCACTGTCTCAGACTCCGGAGGTGAAGGTCACCATAGGGGTACTTCATGGGGAACAATTATCGTTTTTTGTATTGCACATGTCAACCTCCACTATCATCTTAGGCATGCCCTGGTTGCAACTCCACTCACCTCAAATAGACTGGGCCACAGGGCAGTTAACCACTTGGTCACCTCGTTGTTTTCAGCAGTGTTTGGGGAAGTTGACCCTGGGGCAAACCAGAATTCAGGTGGAGGGGGTACCCGACCAATATTCCGAGTATTCCGATGTGTTCTGTCCCAAGGCAGCAGACAAGTTGCCCCCACATCGCCCTTTCGATTGTCCCATTGACCTCCGTTCAGGATGTGTACCTCCCCGGGGTCATTTGTACAACCTGTCGGGACCCGAAAAAGTAGCCATGCAGGATTATATACGTGAAAACTTGGCCAAAGGTTTCATTCGGCCGTCTCGGTCACCTGCTGGAGCTGGTTTCTTTTTTGTTAAAAAGAAAGACGGAGGCCTGCGACCCTGCATTGATTATCGCGGCCTTAACAAAATTACAGTCAAGAACCGCTATCCCCTGCCACTGATAGACGATTTGTTCACACAAATTACAGACGCTAAAATCTTCTCTAAACTAGATTTGCGGGGCGCGTATAACTTGATACGCATAAGAAAGGGCGATGAGTGGAAGACGGCCTTTAATACACCAGACGGGCATTACGAGTACCTGGTGATGCCCTTTGGGCTCTGTAATGCCCCGGCCGTCTTCCAGGAACTCATTAACGAGGTATTTAGAGAGGTGTTGGGGAAATTTGTTTTAGTCTATCTTGATGATATTCTTATCTTCTCCAACAACCTCTCTGAACATAGAGACCATGTGAGGTTTGTTTTGAATCTGTTAAGGCAGAACTCCTTATATGCAAAACTTGAAAAATGTATCTTTGAAGTAACGTCCGTCGCCTTCTTGGGGTATATAATTTCCACCACAGGCCTGTCAATGGATCCTGCCAAGGTTTCGGCTGTGCTGGAGTGGCCACAGCCGGTGGGGTTGAAATCTCTGCAGCGCTTTCTTGGCTTTGCCAATTACTATAGACGGTTTATAAAGGGGTACTCCACAGTCATTTCTCCCCTTACAAGTCTCACCAAGAAAGGGGCAGATACAACTCACTGGTCTCCTGAGGCTTTACATGCTTTTTCCACTCTGAAGGGCCTATTCTGTTCAGCACCCATCCTCAGACATGTGGATACGTCCTTCCCGTTCATTGTGGAGGTGGATGCTTCAGAGGTAGGAGTGGGGGCTGTGCTGTCTCAGCGATCAGGCTTGCAGGGTAGAATGCACCCTTGCGCTTATTTCTCTCGCAGGTTTTCCCCTGCAGAGAAGAATTATGATATTGGTAATAGGGAGCTCCTGGCCATCAAATTGGCTTTCGAGGAATGGCGACATTGGTTAGAAGGAGCTGAGCATACCATTACGGTTTACACCGATCATAAGAACTTAGAATACATCGAGGGGGCTAAGAGGTTGAGCCCTCGTCAGGCTCGATGGTCGCTATTTTTCTCCAGGTTCACCTTCATCATTACATATACCCCGGGGAGCAAGAATGTTAAGGCAGATGCCTTGTCCAGATGCTTTGAGGCAGAGACAGCACAGCCCTCCGTTCCTGAGACCATTATTCCTCAGAGATTGATACTGGCAGCCACTGGTACTTGGGAGGATTGGAGGGAGACGCTGAGTCCCTTTCAGCAGGACATCCCGGAAGGGAAGCCCGCAGGGGTTCTGTTCGTTCCTCTGCCGTTTCGCCTTCAGGTTCTGGAGATGTTCCACGCACATAAGAATGCAGGGCATCCGGGGGCATCCAGAACACAAGATTTAGTAGCCAGATGCGCCTGGTGGCCTTCTCTGGCGGCGGATTGCAAGGAATATGTGAAGGAGTGTGTGACATGTGCCAAGAGTAAACCCTCCCGGCTGGCACCTGTCGGTACCTTGCAGTCATTGCCCACCCCGACTGAACCGTGGACCCACCTGTCCATGGATTTTGTAGGCGAACTTCCCAGGTCTGAGGGAATGGCGGTCATTTGGGTCGTGGTCGACCGGTTTAGCAAAATGGCCCATTTTGTACCTTTGAAAGGACTCCCCTCCGCTCAAGAACTGGCCGAGTTGTTCATTACGCATGTTTTTCGTTTGCACGGTATTCCCGAAAACATAGTTTCAGACAGGGGAGTTCAATTCGTCTCACGTTTTTGGAAAGCTTTTTGCCAGCTCATGGACATAAAACTGTCTTTCTCGTCTGGATATCACCCTCAGACCAACGGCCAGACTGAGAGAATAAATCAATCGTTAGAGCAGTTCTTAAGGTGTTATGTAGCTGAAGCACAGGACGATTGGGTCAGATTTCTGCCGTTTGCAGAATTTGCCCAAAATAATTTAAAAAACTCGTCCTCCGGTTTTTCGCCTTTTCAAGTAGTGACGGGAAGATCACCCAAATTTTCCCCATAGCCTATAGCCTCCACTCCGTTTCCAGCCCTGGAGGTCTGGCAAAGGTCATTCAAGGACCTGTGGGGGACAGTAAGAAATAACCTGGAGAAGGCCTTCTTGAGTCAGAAGGGTCAAGCCGACAAGAGACGGTCGGTGGAGTGGAGATTCCAACCAGGAGACCCGGTTTGGGTATCCACACGTCACTTGGCCCTAAAACAACCTTCTAATAAGCTTGGTCCCAGGTTTGTGGGTCCATTTCCGATAACCAAAAAGATCAACAATGTTACTTATACTGTCGAACTTCCCACTAGCATGCGGGGGGTAAGGTCTTTTCATGTTTCCCTTCTTAAGCCAGCGGTCCAGGTGGGTCCCACTCCTCCCCCTCCTGTGTTGGTGGATGCCCAACCTGAATACGAGGTGGAAAAGATAATTGATTCACGTACTGTACAGAATTCGGTGCAATATCTCGTACATTGGAAGGGGTACGGTATTGAGGAGAGGCAATGGGTGCCTGGGAACCGCATGCATGCGGACGGGTTGGTGAGAGAGTTTCATGCGGCACATCCAGGGAAACCTGGAAGGAGCTGTCCGGAGTCCACTCCTCGGGGGGGGGGGGGTACTGTGAGAAAGCGCGGAGGAGCCGCCGCCATGAGCCGGCGGCGGGCGGCTCCTTCCGCACTCAGCCTTGTCTCGCACGGAGAGGCAGCCGCCTCCTCGCATCATGAGGCGGCTGCCTCCGTGCATGAGGCCGCAGAACGCGGCGAAACCGCCGCGTTGGGTGCGGCGAGTAGCCCGCAGGTCCCCGCTGTGGAGTCACCGCTGAGCGGGGCTGCGCTGGCTGGGACTCGTAGTCCCTCTAGTTTTAGAGTGACGCGCGCGCGCGCGCACTCAGGCAGGGGATATATGGCAGCAAGGAAGGGGTCAGCTGACCAGGCTGGTCAGCTGATCCTGGCTCCACACCTCATTGGTCCAGCACTTAGGGAGGTGCTGGAGAGAGGATATGTATATATACTGCTAGCTGTTCATTTGTTCCTTGTCTGGCGTTGCGTTCACTTACGTGGGAGCACCCAGATCCGTTAGTCAGATCCGTTAGTGTGCCGGGACCAGCTGGAGCTGTAATCCTACACTAAGCTAGATTTGTTGATAGCTTAAAGTACTAGTTTGATTGTGATTATTTGTTATGACCTTTGCCTGCCTCGACTATCCTTCTGAACCTTGACCTTGTACCTCGTTATCTCTGATACTCCGTTGCTGAACCCAGCCTGTACCTTGACTCCGCCTCTGCCTCCTGATTTTGTACTCCGATATTTCTGATACCCCGTTGCCGAACCCTGCCTGTACTTTGACTCCGCCTCTGCCTCTCGATCTTGTACTTTATCTGTCTGTGTGTGTACGACCTGGCTTGTCCGACCTCGAGAACCGACCTCACCATTGGAGGAGGTTCCTCGTTCTGTTAGTAACCCTTCCGCCTGAGGGTGACTTTCAGAAGATACTTCCTGCTAGCAGTCTGACTCCTCCCGTCTTGGAGAGCTCAGGGTTGCGGAAGTAATCTGTACAGTACGTCTTACTGTACTGAGGCCTAGTCCTCTAAGTGTTACTGTTACACCTAAACACTACACTCTACTCCGGTGAACAGAGGTTAGCTAGTATATTGGATTATCGGTGATACTGCAGATCACATATAATCTAGTATACGTCTGTATTCCCCGTGACGCTGCAGGTCACCGGTAATCAGACCTCTCTGCGCCCACCGATCGTTACAGTTACATAGTTATTTTGGTTGAAAAAAGACATACGTCCATCGAGTTCAACCAGAGAACAAAGTACAACACCAGCCTGCTCCCTCACATATCCCTGTTGATCCAGAGGAAGGCGAAAAAAAACCCCTTACAAGGCATGGTCCAATTAGCCTCAAAAGGGAAAAAAATTCCTTCCCGACTCCAGATGGCAATCAGATAAAATCCCTGGATCAACATCATTAGGCATTACCTAGTAATTGTAGCCATGGATGTCTTTCAACGCAAGTAAAGCATCTAAGCCTGTAACGATCGGTGTCAGCACACAGAGAGAATCTGATTATTGGTGATCTGCAGAATCACCAAGAATACAGATGTATACCTGATTATTGATGACCTGCAGAATCACCAATAATACAGATATGACTAACCTCTGGACACCTATATAGTGTGAGTGTTTGGTGCAACAGTAATGACTTTGAGTAGGACCACCCGAGGAGCAGGCGGCCCTTGGCAGTATGAGGAATACCTCCCTCTGGGAAGTATGAAGACCTTCCAGCAGCCTGAGACTTCCAAGGGGATGGAGCCCCAGGCTGAATAGCAGGAAGGCCTTGTGGCTAACTGACCCCTGGAAGGTGGGCGTCACAGGTAGCACTGTAGGCTAATCTCTCTAGAGAGAGTGATAGCTCGCAAGGTCGGGCAGGCTAGGTCGGCAACACACGGGCAGATAAAGTACAGAGACAGTAGACTGATTCAGTAGCCGGGGACAGGCAGAGTTTGGCAACAGGAAGGCAGATATGCTGAGGTACCGAATCAGAAAGCAAGAGCGAGGTCAACAGAGCAAATGGTCATAACAGGTAACAAATAAGGCCTAGTCTTGGGTGTAAGGTCCGTGGTCTCGACACCCTGGAACTAGTCTGAAATATAACACAATAGTAACACAGTGTCCCTAGTCTTGGGTGTGAGGTCCATTGTCTCAACACCCTGGAACTAGTCTGAAGTATAACACAGTAGTAACACAGTGTCCCTAGTCTTGGGTGTGAGGTCCGTGGTCTCAACACCCTGGAACTAGTCTGAAATATAACACAATAGTAACACAGTGTCCCTAGTCTTGGGTGTGAGGTCCGTGGTCTCAACACCCTGGAACTAGTCTGAAGTATAACACAGTAGTAACACAGTGTCCCTAGTCTTGGGTGTGAGGTCCGTGGTCTCTCAACACCCTGGAACTAGTCTGAAGTATAACACAATAGTAACACAGTAGTAATCTGGCTCAGTGTGAATCTCCAGGTCCTCCTGGTTGTAACACACTGTGGGATCTGACTATGGTCTGAGTGCTTTCACGTAAGTGTTCGCAATGGCAGACAACTTGAGACTGACCAGCAATAACTATATATAGAGCGGCGCTCCCTGGCGCCACCCAGCGCTGATCAACCAATAGCCGCCCGCTCTGAGATCAGCTGACCAACCTGGTCAGCTGATCCCTCTCCGTTTGTCATAAAGGTTCCGCCTTTCCGCGCGCGCATTACTCAATCTGTGTGCACTAGAAGGCCCAGCCACATCAGACGCATGCCGCCGCGTGTAAACCGCTGAGCTGAATGCGGAACCAGCCGCCTCGCTGCCAGTCCGCGCGGTGGCTTTTCCGCAATCTATTACAAAGTCCCCTTTAAATGCAGGTATAGAGTTTGCCATAACGACTTCCTGTTGCAATGCATTCCACATCTTAATCACTCTTACTGTAAAGAACCCTTTCCTAAATAAATGTCTAAAACGTTTTTCCTCCATGCGCAGATCATGTCCTTTGAGAAGGCCTAGGGACAAAAAGCTCATCCGCCAAGCTATTATATTGCCCTCTGATGTATTTATACATGTTAATTAGATCTCCTCTATGGCGTCTTTTTTCTAGACTAAATAAACCCTACCTTTCTTGGTAAGCGAGACCTTCCATCCCACGTATTAATTTTGTTGCTCGTCTCTGCACCTGCTCTAAAACTGCAATATCTTTCCTGTAATGTGGTGCCCAGAACTGAATTCTATATTCCAGATGTGGCCTTAAAAGAGAGTTAAACAGGGGCAATATTATGCTAGCATCTCAAGTTTTTATTTCCCTTTTAATGAGTACGATTGAGTACGATTATTTAACTTGTTGTCGATGAGTACTCCTAAGTCCTTCTCCAAGTTTGATGTCCCCAACTGTATCCCATTTATTTTGTATGGTGCTAGACCATTGGTACGTCCAAAATGCATGACCTTACATTTGTCAACATTGAATTTCATCTGCCATGTATGTGCCCATATAGCCATCCTATCCAGATCCTGTTGCAATATGACACAGAGGCTACGCCTCTGGGGTGCAAACAGTCTTTCTGTGGGGCGTAGATATACTGCCGCGGATGCGCTTAGTGGTTAATTTTAATGGTACGTGTATGTGTAATTATTTTAAAAAAAATGTATGTAGGTGTAATTGTACTATTTGGCCACAAGAGGTCCCCACACATAATTTTGTGCTGTTAGTAAGCTAACAGGAAGTTATGCGGGTATGTGTGACTTTTGTTATTTCAATGACTGCAGGCATCTCTTTGATCCCGGCAATCATTGAAACTGACTTAGATCAATGAATGGGAACTGAGTTCCCATTCACTGATCTCCCCACTAATGGGCGGTGGTAACAACAGGGTTCACAGACAGCAAACTGTCAGGACCATGGTCCTGACATCACACTGTAGGAGGGGCGTCACCACAATATCAGCAATACAGACCCCCTGATGATCTATTAGAGAAAAGGAATACATTTCTCCTGGGAAAGGGGGTATCAGCTACTGATTGGGATGAAGTTCAATCCTGGGATAAAGTTCCTCCTGAACATATTTTGCTCTGAATTAACCCGTTCAGCGCTTATGTGCTGTATATTATGATTTGGCACTTTTGGCCCTTGTGCTTGACGTAGCATTTTTTCACTCCCATCAGCATTTTGGCATCCTGAATCCTTTTTTTTTAAGGGAAACCTGAAGTGAGAGGGATAGAGGCTGACATAGTTACAGTATTTCATTTTTAACAATACCAGTTGCCTGGCTGCAGAAATGGATGAAATGGGGCCCTCAGCAAGATAGCAGATTTCACCTACTGCTGATGGTCACCTGGGTTTCTAGCTAGATTTGGTGGGGGCTAGCATCCACCAGGCCCTAGACTCTCTACAGGCCCTAGACAGCTGCCTAGGTTTGCCTTGTGGATGATCCGGCTCTGCTTAGCTGTCCAGCTGATCCTCTGCTTCTTATAGTTTTAGCCATAGACCTGGAACAAGCATGCAGATTAGAAGTTTCTGACAAAAATCTGACAAGATTAGCTGCATGCTTGTTTCAGGTGTGTGATTCAGATACTACTGCAGCCAAAGATATCAGCAGGGCTGCCAGGCAAGCGGTGTTGTTTTCAAAAAGAAGAAATATGGCAGCCTCCATATCCTTCTCAGTTCAGGTGTCCTATAGGCTTACTCTTTCTGCACGCAAGAAAATGCAGCATCAAAGAAAGTGTGCATTGCATCTCGTGAAGTGTGCAAGTCTTGCCTGGAGCACTGTGTATGTGTGTGTGTGGTGGTGGTGGGCATGCGACATGCCGGCTGCTAGCACACATATGTGGCCGGTCCGCTGTGCTGTGTTGATCTCCATGGACTGGGTAAGCAGGAGTAGGAGTGAAGGGAAGGCATCTAGCCACCTTCACCAAAGGGGACAGATGGGGGACAGCCTGTCCTACCAGATACTAAGGGGGGAGGGGGGGCAGCATCTGACACCCAATACTAAACCCTATACTATCATTACCAAATTACGATTATTTTCTGATAAAACACTGCCACGTTACAATTATCTTGTGGTGAAACATTTCCGCATTACAATTATTTTCTAGTGAAGCATTGCTGCATTACAATTATTTTCTGGTGAAACATTGCTGCATTACGATTATTTTCTGGTGAAACATTGCTGCATTACGATTATTTTCTGGTGAAACATAGCTGCATTACGATTATTTTCTAGGTAAGCATTGCTGCAATACGATTATTTTCTGGTGAAACACTGCCGCATTACGATTATTTTCTGGTGAAACACTGCCGCATTACAATTATTTTCTGGTGAAACATTGCTGCAATACAATTATTTTCTGGTAAAACAGTGCTGCATTACTATTATTTTTTTGGTAAAAAGCTGCCGCATTATGATTATTTTATGTAGAAACATTGCTGCATTACAATTTTTTCTGGTGAAACATTGTCACATTACAATTATTTAATGGTGAAACATTGCTGCATTACAATTTTTTCTGGTGAAACATTGCCGCATTACAATTATTTTATGGTGAAACATTGCCGCAGTACAATTATTTTATGGTGAAACATTGCCGCATTACAATTATTTAATGGTGAAACATTGCTGCATTACAATTTTTTCTGGTGAAACATTGCCGCATTACAATTATTTTATGGTGAAACATTGCCGCAGTACAATTATTTTATGGTGAAACATTGCCGCATTACAATTATTTTATGGTGAAACATTGCTGCATTACAATTATTTTATGGTGAAACATTGCTGCATTACAATTTTCTCTAGTGAAACATTGCCGCATTATGATTATTTTATGGTGAAACATTGGCGCACTATGATTATTTTATGGTGAAAGATTGCCACATTATGATTATTTTCTGGTGAAACGCTGCTGCATTACAATTATTTTCATGGGGAGGGGGGGGGGGTTGGCACAGGGTTTTTTTTGCCTGGAGTGAAAAAATGGCTAGAGGCGACAGATAGCAATGATTCTGCTATAGTGAAAGTGTTTTGAACATTTTCACTCTATACAATATTTTGCATTCGTTTTCTATAAGTGTTTTAGGATTATGGAACGTATCTGAGACCAATTATGCTTGCAAACCAAGGTTCCTCTGTACGTCTAATAATAACGTTATTTCTATTGAACAAAACACCCAATCCAGTGTGGAGACCTTCTTTAGTGCCCATGTCTCAAAGCCGAACCCCCACTTTTTTTTCATAAGAATTAACCTCTTCCCTCCAGAAGTGTGTACTGAATTGTTCTTTTCTGTGAAGTGAAGTTTAATCCTTCGCCTACAGAATTCTCAGAAAGCAATTCCCACATATAAAGTGGCTTTTTATCTGTAATTGGCCACCTGGAACATCTATTGTATGGCCACCAGGTGGCAGTGTTCATCTTTGCTGTAAAACGTAGAGAACACTGTTAACTCCTTCTCAACCAAGATGTTTTATACTGAGCTGCAGGCTAGTTTTAAAGGCTACCTGAGGTTACATGATGAGATAGACATGTGTATGTATAGTAGCACACAAATAACTATGTTGTGTTGCTTTTGTTTCTTTCTCTGCCTGAAAAAAGTTAAACATCAGGTATGTAAGTGGCAGTTCCTGTCTGAGTCAGGACAAGGTCAGACTACAGTGTGACCCACACTGATAAGAAATTACAGCTATAAAACACTTTCCTAGCAGACAATGGCTTCTGAGAGCAGGCAAGATATAAAAAGGGGTCGGGGTCAATAGTTCATAGATTTTAGCTCTGGCATACTTCAATGAATGTGTCATTGAGCAAAAATAATAAAACAGTAAAAACGTAAAAAATAGATTTAAATATAAAATAAAACTGTGGAATATATTTGTCATTTTTAGGAGGAGGAGGATAGATACAATTGTTTATTTCATTACTTTATTTTCACCTCGGGTGTCCTTTAAACTCCTTTCAGCGCAGTCAGATTTGATGTGGGATTTTGTTGTTTTTTATTATTTTTTTCTCAGGAAGTAATTATATACAGCATTATTTCTTTGTAGTATGTAAACTGCGCTTAAAGGAAATACAAGATCAAAATAAAGTGATGAAACAAACAATTTTATCTATCCTCCATATCCTAAATCTTATTTTTCTATCCTCCATAACCATTTTTTTTTTTTAGATATCTCAGTTTTATTTCATTTTTTGTTTTTACTCTTTCATTGTCTCTGCTCAAAGACACATGCATTGAAGTATGCCAGAGCTAAAATCTATGAACTAATTACCCTTTTTATCTCTTTCCTGCGCTCAGAAGCCATTTTCTGCCAGGAAAGTGTTTTATGGCTGTAATTCCTTACCAGCGAGGGTTACGCTATAGTCCGACCCGGTCAGAAACTGTCACTTGCATACCTGACGTTTAACTCTTTCAAGCAGTGAAAGAAAATAAGGAACACAGCATAGTTTTGTGTACTCTGCACCGTACATACACGTCTACCCCATCATGTCAAACCTGAGAGGAGGGGGAGTAAATTTTAGATATGTACCTCAGTAGTGAGAAGCCTCTGGTTGGTGCAGAAGCTTCCCAGATCTTCTGTGAGCCCACCCCTGCTGCCCAGGACCCTATTCTTTGTGGCTGCCCTTCCGTATGTGTGCAAGCTTGTCTGTTCTAGGTGAGTACGGTCTGCACACACCCAATAGTACAAACCCGCTCTTGCATGGAGGAAAAAGTCTTGATTTTTAACCTTTAAGACCAAACTAAGTATGAGATTGCAGGAAAGTCCTATTTAGGACAAGGTCCATATAGATACAATTGTTCATCTCACTTCAATATGGAAAACAAGAAAAATAAAATCGAGAGCCCCAAATAGTGTATTATTGATGATGGTGGATAAATTGTAGCAGCAAATTGAAATATACTTACAAGTGTGGGTTGCCAAAGTTCAGGCAACAGAGGCGCTGTGCTTTATACACACACTTCTAAGTTATTCCTGTTGTATTTTTGCCTGAGGAAGCGGGCTCGAGACCCATGAAACGTGTTGCATATTTTTGGAGTAAGAATTAAAACTTTTGATCATATAGAATCGTTGTGTTTGTCCTGGGGAGGTAAGTCCGCCGTTACCCCCCTGTTGGCGCCTCTGTTACTTCTGTACGCTATCTCACTTCAAGTTCCCTTTATAAGACTTCTTTGAGGCCCCTTGCACGCTGGATGCACCGCGGTACTCTCCCCCACTGCAGCTTGTCGCAAGGGACATGCAAGTCTATGGAGACATGCAAAGCAAACGCAATGCAAAGAAAGTATCCAAATTGCCACAATGGCGTCGCAAAGCCTGCAGCGAGTTACTGCGTGAACCCTGCCTACTGCACAGATCATGCAGTAATGCAAGTCAATGGGTGACGCAGTGAGTGTGAACGACAGGAACATAGTGTGTGGCACGCTTGCACGGACTGATGGGAATCCCAGTGATATAGTTCCTGCCAAGTAAAGAGTGTCACTGAGCGGGGGCGGGCCTATGCATATGACCCTGTCGCTGCACCGAAGCATAAGTAAGATTCTTCCTGAGTAAAATGAGCCATAAATTACTTCTCTCCTATGTTGCCGTCACTTACAGTAAGTAGTAGAAATCTGACATTAACGACAGGTTTTGGGTTAGGCCATCTCTTCTGGTTTTTCGTGTACGCAATCGCAGCATAGACTTATGAGATAATGAATTGTATGCGTAACACAGATAAGAAATAGAACATAAATAGTAAAGAACAGAGTCTCATGTTTTTTTCCACTACAGGAAGAGTTAAAAAAAAACTTTGAATGGCTAAAAGTTGTTATCTATGCAAAAAGAGCTTCTCTGAGCTGTTGGACTCAACTTGGTCAAAGAGCTTAAAGTGAACCTGAAGCCAAACAAAAATGAGATTAACTCACCTGGGGCTTCCCTCAGCCCCCCTGCAGCCGATCGGTGCCCTCGCAGCCCCGCTCCGATGGTCCAGGATCCGCCGGCGAACACTTCCAGCCAGGAGGCCGCAATAGCAGCATAGGGGGGGATATACAGGCTGGGAACGCGAACAATCACTCGCGTTCCCATGCCTGTCAGCCGGTGACGGCGAAACCGGAAGTGTTTGCCGGTGGGTCCTGGACCATCGGAGCGGGGCTGCGAGGGCAACGATCGGCTACAGGGAGCTGAGGGAAGCCCCAGGTGAGTTAATCTCATTTTTTTTTTTTACTTGGCTTTAGGTGCACTTTAACCAGTTCACCCCCAAGGGTTTTTATCCTAACGGACCAGAGCAATTTTCAGTTGTCAGCGCTCCTCCCTTTTATTCCCTAATAACTTTATTACTACTTATCACAAGAAAATGATCTATACCTCGTTTTTTTCGCCACCAATTAGGCTTTCTGTGGATAGTACATTTTGCTAAGAATTTTTTTATTCTAAATGCATTTTAATGAGAAAAACAGAAAAAAAATCATTATTTCTCAGTGTTCAGCCTTTATAGTTTTAAAATTAAACATTCTCCTGTGGATAAAACAAACACGTTTTATTTGCCCAGTGGTCCCGATAATTAAACCGTTTAGATTATGTCCCTACCACAATGTATGGCGACAGTATATTATTTTGAAATATAAGTGGTTATTTTTCTGTTTGTTCTGGCAATAATTACAAGCCCCTATGTAATAAATTAAAATTAGTTTTCCCCCATAAAATATAGAATAAAAAAAGCTGAGTCCCTAAGGCAACTATTTATTTATTTTTTTTAAGCTGATTTTTTTTTTTTACAAGTGTTTTTTTTGGGGGGGAGGGTTGGAAGTGTAATTTTATTAATGATGTGTATATACTTGAAAATGTATGTATTTTGTAGGTGTAATATACTTTTTGGCCACAAGATGGCGCTGGTGAACACTCATAGGACGTGTTCACTTTTTTTTTTTTTTTTTGTACACACTTTATTAAACTGTTACATTTCCTGTTTATGTGAATGGACGTAGCCGCTGTTCGCGGTCACGTCCATTCACTCCAGGCACTGCGATTGGGTAGAGGACTGTTCAGTCCTCTTCCCCAATCGCCCAGCACGGGATCCCGACGGTAATGGCGGCGGTAGCGGCGGACACACGGCGGTAGCAGCGGCGGGAATGCGCGACGTATTAAAACGTCATGTTGCTGTTAATAGCGGTAAGCATGACGTTTTAATACGTTAGGATGGCGGTAAATGGTTAAAGAGAAACTCCGACCAAGGATTGAATTTTATACCAATCAGTAGCTGATACCCCCTTTTACATAAGAAATCTATTCCTTTTCACAAACAGACCATCAGGGGGCACTGTATGACTGATATTGTGGTGAAATCCCTCCCACAAGAAACTCTGAGGACCGTGGTACTCCTGGCAGTTTCCTGTCTGTGAACCTTGTTGCATTGTGGGAAATAGCTGTTTACAGCTGCTTCCAACTGCCAAAAAAGCATGCAGCAGCTACATCACCTGCCAACAGTAAAAATGTCACCATGTAATAAATGTCAGAATGTAAATTAGGGATTTAAAACACTGACTAAATCATTTATACATCATTATTGTAAAAATGAAGCACTTTTTTTTATTACATTATTTTCACTGGAGTTCCTCTTTAAAAACTAAACTGTACTGGGTAGGGGGGGCATAATCAAATACTCACCGCTCCTCCCCTTCCCCCTCCATCCCCCGCCACTCTTCTGTGGTCCGTCCCGTTGTCCTGGGCGACTCCAAACCTGGACATACTGCACCGCGCATGCGCAATATGTCCATTCTGCTCCCCTATTACCATGCAGAGTGATGTCACAGGACAGAAGTGTGCTCACTCCTGCGTCCCGGTGTGAACTGATTGGTGCCGAAGTCACCCAGGACCAAACGGACCAAAGAAGAGTGGCGGGGGACGGAGGGGGAATGGGAGGAGCGGTGAGTATTTGATTATGCCCCCTACCCAGTACAGGTTTAGTTGTTACCAGATGCTTTCACAAATAGTGAGAGACAGCTTCTGATAAGGTTTTACTGCAGAAAAGTTCAAAGGGTCATTAGCTCTGCTGTTTTATAGCTTAAAATACAGAGTATAGTTTCTAAACTGCATTTGTGAAAGTTTGATGCAATGTTATAAATAAAGCTATTTAACTGAAAAATAATGTTCTAGTAATTATCTGTACTGCACAACCAATTCATGATCTCATCATTTTTTTTTCGCTTCAGTATCTCTTTAAGGAGGAGGAGTCATCAGGGGGAAAAATGTAAAATAAGTGGTACTTACCGGGGGCTTCCTCCAGCTCCAAGCTCCCAGGACGTCCCTTCGCCGCAGCTCTGTCCGCAGCCGTTCCACGCAGGTCCGTCCCGGTCCCCGGCGATAACGTCAGAGCGACCTCCAGGTCGCTCTGTACTGCACCTGCGCGAGCGGCGCTGTCAATCACCGGCATGTGGGCCGGAGCGGACTGCGCAGGCGCAGTACCTTCCGGACTGCGCAGGCGCAGTACTTTCCGCTCCGGCCCACATGGCGGTGATTGACAGCGCCGCTCGCGCAGGTGCAGTACAGAGCGACCTGGAGGTCGCTCTGACGTCATCGCCGGGGACCAGGACGGACCTGCGTGGAACGGCTGCGGACAGAGGTGCGGCGAAGGGACGTCCTGGGAGCTTGGAGCTGGAGGAAGCCCCCAGTAAGTACCACTTATTTTACACTTTTCCCCCTTTTGACTCCTTTAAAGAGATACTGAAGCGGAAAAAAAATGATGATATAACAAATTGGTTGTGCAGTACAAATAATTACTAAAACATTGGTAGCAAAGAAAATATTCTCATATTTTTATTTTCAGTTACATAGTTTTTTTAATAACATTGCGTCATTCTCTAATATTTGCAGTCTGTATAATACTCAGCATTCTAAGGGCTCTTTCACACCAGAGCCCACTTCTGGCGTTTTAACGATGACCAAGGTAAAAGGAAAGTCCATAGACTTTCCTTTTACCTTTCACACCCGACGCTGCGTTTCGATACGTTGCGGTACGACGCGTCCCGGCGCATTTTATCGTCGGGAATCGCCGTTTCCCCATCGGGGTAATTAACTACCACCGCCGCTACTCAGCGTCGCACCGGAGTTTCCTGACGACACGCCGCAACGCGTGCAGGAGCCGTTCTCCTGCACGCTTTTGGTGTGTTACGAGCCTAAATGATTTTACAGAGCAGTCTGTGCTGTGAACTTTTGAACCCTTCTATGCCCAGAAAAAGAAAATACAGTGACAGACACTTCAGATAACAGGCTTCAGAAGACAGAGCTCTCTGCCACTTTGAAAGTCATGGAGCTCAATGGCTCTTTTGCATAGATAACAACTGGAGTTTCTTAACTCTTCCTGTGCTGGAAACAATGTCTCTGCTCCTAATGTTTTATTTCTTAGCTGTACTACACATACAAATCATTATATCATATTTTTTTTAACTTCAGTGTCTCTTTGAGAGTGATCACTTCTGCAGGTTTAAAATAAAAAAAAATATATAAATATAAATACACAACGGAGCAGCTGTCACACCAGCTTTATTTTCTGCCGGGTTTATTCCCCAGTGACACAGATCTGCAGTGAGTCGGCAGACAGGCGTCAGGACATGTAAACAGACACACTCCATACAGAAGAGCCGCAGGTCTCGCAGCAGATTTCAGAGTCATCAACCCCACAAAGTGACCGGATGTCCGAATCCTCGCGTTCCCTCCTCAGAATCTCGCTCCATCACTCGCTCGGCAGATCCTGGAGCTCCCGCAGGCCCTGCAGAGATTCAAGAAACGGTTTAAAGGGATTTACATTCTGAAATGTACGGTGGACATCTTTAGTTGTGACAGGTGCAGCTCTGCGAAATGTTTGTTTCTGAGAATTCCAAAGCCAGTCAAAGTAATACCTGGTCTCCCAGAATGCTCTGGGAGAATTCTGTGTAGCTAAACAGCCTAGGCTAGGCATCACTGGGAGGGCGGGGCTAGATACCAATATATAGATACAGGAAGTGTTTCTGGTACTGAAACCAGGAAAATTACTGTAAGAGTGGGTATCCTGAATAATTTACTGCCTTCTACCATATGTCCCTACAGTGTAACTAACATTGCCTCAATGCTTCAGCACACATAACTGAGACATCAATTTTGTGTGGACACATGCATTCAATTCCAAGATAAGGCACAGTTTGTGTATATGCCTTTAAAAAAACTTAACTGTATGCATAAAGCTTTGTAAAAAAGGAAACAAGTTGATTTTTTTATTTAAAAAAAGGGGAATACGTGCTACACCAATTTATAGATCACTATCTCCACCACCACTTCCAGTTAGGTTCTTACTCCTGCACGCCAAATCACACACATACACCTGTCAATCTGAGGCCACGCCTCCTAGAGACTGACAGCGGTGATAGGTAAACTCCGTCAACATGGAGGCGTGGCCTCAGCCCGCACACTCACCCCCTGCATGCCCTTGTGAGACGTGGGCGTGGTTTAGAAAGACTGGGTATGAACAGGCATCTGCAGGTCACAGAGGGGGGAGATGGTGCAGCAGGTATCTTCTTTTATTTTGCAAAACAGCTTTTTCTTTCTTTTTTACAACAAAACATTTGTAAATCGCTTTTCTCCCTGAGGACCCAAAGTGCATAAGCTTGTCTCTGATCAGTACATAGTGATGTGTACAGGGGGACAAGTTACGTGATCATAAATGCCAGACTAAACAGGTGGCTTTTAAGTTTTGATTTTATTAAGTATTATTAACCATTTATGCCATCTCGACGTGATCCTCAGGAGGACTGGAAAAACAAACAAACTCACTGTGGCCATCTTGTGGCCAAATAGTAAAACTACATCTACATACATTTTTAGTACAATAAACACACATTATTACATTTAAAACTAACTGTTTATTTCCCACACCAAAAATTACCTAAATAAAATTTTAAATAAAAAAACAAAATTACAATTAAAAAAACAAAAACAAAAAACATAAACATAAATAGTTACCTAAGGGTCTGAACTTTGTAAATATGCATGTGAAGAGGGTATATTACAACTATTTTTTAAATTATAACCTTGTAAATAGTGATGGATGCAAAACTGAAAAAATGCACCTTTATTTCCAAATAAAATATTGGCGCCATACATTGTGATAGGGACAAAATTTAAATGGTGCAATAACCGAGATAAATGGGCAAATAAAATGCATAGGTTTTAATTACGGTAGCATGTATTATTTAAAAGCTATAATGGCTGAAAACTGAGAAATAACGAATTTTTTCCTTTTTTTTCCTTACTTTTCCTGTTAAAATGCATTTAGATAAAAATAATTCTTAGCAAAATGCACCACCCAAAGAAAGCTTAATTGGTGGCGGAAAAAATAAGATATAGATCAATTCATTGTGATAAGTAGCGATAAAGTTATTGGCGAATAAATGGGAGGTGAAAATTGCTCTGTTGCATAAGGTGAAAAATCCCCGTGGGCTGAAATGGTTAAGTTTGGCAAGGCATTCTAAAGGGTAGGGGCAGCATGACAGAAAGCTCTGGCTCCCAGGGTTTTTAGCTGGACTCTGAGGGTGGTTAAGTTAATAGATCCTTTTGATCTGAGGTTGTGGAGGGTGTGACGCAGTTGCAACAAATCCTTCAGGTATCCGCGGTCCTAGGTTGTGTAGGGATTTGAATGTTAGCATTTTACAAATATTTTTATACATACAGATTCAAGGCATAATGTGCTTGGGCTGGGGATTTCTAAGTCACATTTCTGGATTATTTTCTCAACAGGCTCTGATCTCTCTCACCTCTAAAACCAGCCTGATATGAGCCTTGATATTTGCAGCATCTTTGGTCAGATTTTCGCTGATCCTGAAAAAAAACAAAACTAAAATAATTAAAATGGTACACAGTAGCTGAAGAATTAGTTTGGTCAACACAAAAAAACATGTCTGCATAGATCAATGGGAGCTTGGAGGAAGCCAGGGGGATAAAAGCGTTCAAATGCTAAAAAGGAGCATAAGTTATTGTAGGTGCACACACCTCCTGAGACAATACAGCCAGTAAGGGTGCGTACACACATCCCATTTTGATTGCCCAATCACTGCCCAATTTTACCCACTCCATGTAGTAGGAGGGCTAACAGATTTTGAATACTATGAACAGACTGTGTAGGTGGGGCTCCCTATGCAAGACAGCGCAAAACTGCGCAGGGAAATTTAGGCGCACCATGCGCTGCCATAGATTGTAATTTGAATTACATCTATAGCAGCGCTCTGAGCGCCGTCAAAAGGTGGAGCCTAAATTACTACAAAAACAGTGTAATTAGTCCACCAGCAATAGCTGGAAGCCGAATTACGTCGCACCCCTTGGTTCGTGGCGGCCTGGAGGGGGAATGGTAATTAACGCAGCCAAGACATTAGCAGGAGCAAGGTGAGTCGTTTTTCAGTTTTACCCTGCACTTAAATCTTCTGGGCGCCTTAATTACATGGATGGCCCCCTAGGTAGAGTACATGTTGGAAGCATACTGGACATCATAGCTACACGTCACCCCGGCATCTTCGTAACTCGCCGCTTAAAGCTCCCAGCGGTCACATGACAGTGACAGTTTTCTATACACGGGTATATCTAGGACATAAAATGATGTCTAACTAAACAAATAGGGAAAGGCAACTTAACCACTTCACCCCTAAAGGTGGCCACTAACTGTCCAATTTCTAGCGAAAAACCGTTCGAGCGATCAGAAATTCTGATCGAATTGGTTGTAAATAACCTCCGTTGATGGACACAATCGATTATGAACGAGTGAAAAAAATGTCGTCCGAATGAATTTTCGTTGAACCAATATTTGGATTTTCTTGTTGGTTGTGATAGATAGGAAGCAAAGATTGGTTCGTTGATGGTGTAGTGAAGGATGTATTACAATATTTCACTTCCGATCAGAATTTCTGATCGCTCGAACGATTTTTCGCTAGAAATTGGATCATTAGTGACCACCTTAAGGGGTTTTTACCATACCCAGAGAAATTTTCACCTGTCAGCGCTCCTCCCTTTTATTCACCAATAAATGTATTACTACTTATCGAAACAAAATGATCTATACCTTTTTTTTTCCGCCGCAAATTAGGCTTTCTGTGGGTAATACATATTGCTAAGAATTATTTTATTTTAAATGCATTTTAACGGGACAAATAAAAAAAAATCCATTATTTCTCAGTTTTCGGCCATTATAGTTTTAAAACAAAACATTTTTCTGTGGATATAACCCACACATTTTATTTGCCCATTTGTCCCGGTTATTAAACCATTTAAAGGGGAACTGAAGAGAGAGTTATATAGAGGCTGTCATGTTTATTTCCTTTTAATCAATACCAGTTGCCTGGCAGCCCTGCTGGTCTATTTCTCTGCAGTAGTATCTGATTAAAACCAGAAACAAGCATGCAGCTAGTCTTGTCAGATCAGACTTATAAGTCTGAACCACTGAAACCCCTGATCTGCTGCATGCTTGTTCAGGGGCTATGGCTAATAGTATTAGAGGCAGAGGATCAGCAGGGCTGCCAGGCAACTGGTATTGTCTAAAAGGAAATAAACATGACAGCCTCCATATACCTCTCTCTTCAGTTCCCCTTTAAATGATGTCCCTATCACAATGTATGGTGATCGGGGTCATGTCCATTCACTCCCGGCATTGCGATTGCGTAGGGGAATGATCGCTCTCCTTCCCCAATCGCGGATCGCGGTGTCCCAATGGATAACAGCGTAGGGGAGGGGGGGGGGGGGGGGGAGTCACACGGGTCCACAGCGACGGCGGGAGCGACGCATTAAAATGTCCTGGAGCCGTTAACAGGATCCAACAGGACGTTTTAAAGCATCTGCTTGTCCGTAGTGGGATGTGGGTGTCAGGGCACCCTCTGGGAAAAAGGCACAGGAGACAAAAGTGGGAGCCCAATGGTGTGGTACGTCAAAACAATTGGAAATAATAGAAAGTAAGATGCTACTCACAAAGGTGGGCTGCATGGGGGCAACCGAACGCAGGAAGCAGGTGGAAACAATTAACCCGACTCCACTCGGGGTGGTCGCTGGGGACCTGGATGCGTTCGCTCTCCTTGGTGAAAGAAAGGAGACAGATGTCCTCTGTGGTGGGGGCCACGTGTGTTCTGTCTCCACCCCTCAAACGGGTGAGGTATGGGGGTATAAATTGCACAATAAGGGTGTAAGAGGCTCCCTCTGCCGAATCTATCATTTAGTTTGGCACTATTATTGGCCTGAGGAAGCGGGCCCAGACCCACGAAACGTGTTGCCTGTGCTACTAATAAAAACCTTTGTTAATACGAAGATTTTTCCGTCATTGAGGTAAGCTACCTCAAAATTTATTTTGTTAATTTAAACTGTTTTTAGATGCTTTTATACTACACCAGGGCGCCTCTTACACCCTTAATCTGCTTGTCGGATAGTGGTTAAAAGACACCTGACGTGAGAGGAATATGGAGGCTTTCATATTTATTTCCTTTTAAAGGGAACCAGAGACGAAGCACCCTCATGTATTTTACCATATATATCAGTGGGAACATTAGAGAAAACACCTACCTTGCTTTCTGTTTCATTCTGCACTGCACAGCTTGCTTCTAAACAGCCCTGATAAAATCCCCAACTGAGCATTCAGTCTGGCTTTGCTCAGGAATATTTATAGCTCAGTCTGTGTTCTCTCATGTCTTTTCAAGTCCAAGCCTGCCCCCTGCTGGTTCTGCTCAGGAATCATTTTAGCTGAGTCATTATAGCAAAGCCAGACTGAATGCGCAGTCAGGGATTTTATCAGGGATGATTAGAAGCAAGCTGTGCAGTGCAGAATGAAACAAAAAGCAGGGTAGGTGTTTTCTCTAATGTTCCCACTGATCTATATGGTAAAATACATGAGGGTGCTTTGTCCCTGGTTCACTTTAAGCAATACCAGTTGTATGGCAATCCTGCTGATCTTCTGCCTCTAATACTTTTAGCCATAGACCCTGAACAAGCATGCAGATTAGGCCTGAACGATTTTAGGAGAAAATTGAATTGAGCGATTTCTATCCGAAATTGCGATTTCGATTCACGATTTCCTTTAAATCAAGCTATGTTCCCCCTCTGTGCCTGTTTGTTCCCCCTCTGTCCCAGTCTCTCTTTGTGCCCCCTTTATGCCTCCTCTGGGTCTTTCTCTTGCCCCCTTTATGTCTGTGCCCGCTCTGTTTCTCTCTGTGCCTCCTCTCTCCCCCAAGCTGCATCAATTCTGGACATAGCTTCAAGCACGAGTCCCGCAATGCCCATCTGTCCAGTTCGCCTCCTGCAGGCTCTAATGCACAAAATACTTCTTGTATGTCATGTGACATACAGGAACCCGGAGTTTTGCCAAGCTCAAGAGCCAGCAGACGGCAATAGAGGACGGACAGCGTTGGACTCGTTTGGAAGGTATGTCCAACGCTGCGGACCGCATGCCCCGGGACTTTGGGGAAGTTCGAAGCCACTTCTTCAAACTTCCCCCATGTGGAAATGACGTGATCACGATAATCGCCACTTTGACGATTCCGAAATTGTGATCTTGATGATCCCGATTTCGGTTTAAATTCGATTTATCTTTCAGGCCTAATGCAGATAATGAAATGTTTCTGACGTTATTGTCAAATCTGACAAGATTAGCTGCATGCTTGTTTCAGGTGTGATTCAGACACTACTGCAGCCAAACAGATCAGCGGGACTGTCGGGCAACTGGTATTGTTCAAAAGAAAATAAATATGGCAGCCTTCATACACTTCTCGCTTCAGGTTACCTTTAAAGAGAGACTTAAGTCTGATAATAAAAACATGAGTTTAACTTACCTGGAGCTTCGTGAAGCACCCTGGTATCATCCGGTTCCCATGCCGTCCTTCTGAGTCCGGCCAGCCAGCAGCGGCGACTCCGTGCAAAGCTGGCCAGTCAACGCCACTTAGCAGCTAATGCACATGCGCGGCCGTGAGCCACGCGCATACTGATCGCACTCCCATGGCCAGGAGTGTTCTGCACATGCGCAGTAGCGATTTTCATATATATACTGCTCATGCTAGAACGCTCCCGGCGGCGGGGGCGCAGTGAGGAGGTGCGTGGCTGGCCACCATTGCAGGGGTCTGGTTGGAGGGTCTCAGAATGACGTCGTGGGCACATAACAACTCCAGGGGGCTGCAAGAAGCCACAGGTAAGTTAAACACTTTTTTTTATTACACTTAAAGAGAAACCGTGACCAAGAATTGAATTTCATCCTAATCAGTAGCTGATACCCCCTTTTACATGAGAAATCTTTTCCTTTTCACAAACGGATCATCAGGGGCCTCTGTATGGCTGATATTGTGGTGAAACCTCTCCCACAAGAAACTCTAAAGGACCATGGTCCTGGTAATTTCCTGTCTGTGAACCTCGTTGTATTGTGGGAAATAGCTGTTTACAGCGGTTTCCAACTGCCAAAAAAGCAGCAGCTACATCACCTGCCAGCAGTAAAAATGTCACCGTGTGATAAATGTCAGAATGTAAATCAGGGATTTAAAAGTTTTTATAATGGGCAAACACTAACTAAATCATGTATACATAATTATTGTAAAAATGAAGCACTTTTATATTACATTATTTTCACTGTTCCTCTTTAAGATTCCCTTTAAGTGAAAAGTAAAGTTATGCAGGCCCCTAAGAGGCCCTGTCTCAGTGTAACGATTGCGGAATTATTTCTGTGGTCAGCGCACAGGATGCGCGCTGACACTGCGGAAATCCGCCACAAGCGTATAATCTGAGGGAACCCAGCAAAAGGTGCTATGCACCTGTAGAGGGGAATTCCTGCCGGCAGATGGAGCTGTGGAGTGCAGAGAAACAGATCCTCTGCACAGCCACAGATGCCAGTTAGGAATTGTACGAGGGGAAGCAATGCAGGGCAAGATAGCCCTTAAAGAGAGAGATCACAGAGACAGGGTGTATGTGTGTCCACCAATCTAGTCGCCATCCAGTGACGATGAACACACAACCGTGAAGACCAGGTGGAAAAGCAATCGCAAGAGATGGCGATTGCTAACAGCGACACAAGACTGAATAAGCACAGAGAAGGAATGTATGTATGTCCACCAACCTCGTTGTCAACCAGCGACGGTGAACACACAACAGTGGAAACCAAGTGAGAACGCAATCGCAAGAGATGCGATTGCCAATGAGAATGAGCACAGAGACAGAATGTATGTGTGTGCACCAATCTAGTCGCCAACCCGCGACGGTGAACACACAACAGCAGAAACAAAGTAGGAACGCAATCGCGAGAGAGGCGATCACCAGAAGGGACACAAGACTGAGCAAGACAGAGCACGAGAGTAGCAAAGGCGCAGCAAACAACAATGAGGAGATAAGGAAAATAACAAACGCTAGCTAAACGCGAACACCGCACTCATTCGCAACAGCGAACGCGTTTACGGTGCGGTCCCCGCACGATAAGCGCAATAGAGACAAGCACGCCACCCTAACTACCCAACGCCACACAAACACGAAACAGAGAACGCGAACGTTTGCTTAACGGTTACCCCACCGATCCTACAGCAAGCGTTCGTATCAGACAAGACAGAGAGAAGGAGCAGCCAGCAGCAACCGCAGCTCTGGCCTACACTCCCAGACAGAGTTCAAAAGGAACCACCGCTGCTACCGCTAGAGCGAGTGGGATCCAGACAGACAAACAAACAGAAACAGGTCAGATAAGATCCACCGCTCTTCCGCCAGAGCAAGTGCGATCCAAGTACAGAAACAGTGCTTAGTAGGATCCACTGCTCTTTCCGCCAGAGCAGGTGCGATCCAAGTACCGAAACAGGCTAGCAGGATCCACTGCTCTTTCCGCCAGAGCAAGTGTGATCCAAGTACAGAAACAGAGCTTAGCGGGATCCACTGCTCTTTCCGCCAGAGCAAGTGTGATCCAAGTACAGCAACAGAGCTTAGTAGAATCCACTGCTCTTTCCGCCAGAGCAAGTGTGATCCAGATTCTGGAACAAACGATTCACCATCGCCAACCGCTGGCGACAGTGCAATCGCAAGGACAAACAGAAGACAGAACAGGCAATACAAATAATACAACCTGACTGTACTAGAGGGATGCCTAATGCAGTCCCCAGGAATACTCCAAGATAATCTTTAGCAAACAATAGCAAGGCTGACACTCCAGGAGTGTTTCAACAGTAACAAACCATGATGACCAGCAAAGGATTGTGGGATCACATGGTATTTATGCTGCAAGCCTCCAAGGGAGGAGACCAGGAAATTTGCATAATCAGTACATGCAAATTCCTCAGCAGCAGAGCAGGTCTGAAGCTTGCAAAGCAAAGACAGGTCTATTATCCAGAGACCTGCATCCCACAGGCTTGAGGAATGGTCAAACAGCTGTCTGCCTGTGCAGCCAGCTGAGCGGATGATTACACTCAGGCAGTGCTATAGACATTCTTACTGGGTCAGCATCTTGTTCTTCTTTTCAATGAATCGCAGAGCTTCATCCAATGTCAGCTCGGCATAAAATCCAAATCCCAACGCCAGGAATATTTTGGATGAGTCGGGTCTGAAGAGAAATAGAAAGAAAAAATAATGTAAAAAGTCACCTTGTTACCGACCCCGGGCCTAAGCACAGATTTCTAGAAATGCACACACAATTTTCAGGGACAGAATTAGCAGTGTTAAGTCATCTTATAAGGCTGATGGAAAGTGAGGGAAAAGAGTTGTCTGAAGATGAATCTCCATAACTGATAGAAGTGTGGGAATATTTTTATGGAATACATCATGAAAAAAAAATTACGATATAATGAATTGGTTGTGTAGTGCGGATAATTACTAGAACATTAGTAGCAAAGAAAATATTCTCACATTTTTATTTTCAGTTATATAGTTTTTTTTAATAACATTGCATCATTCTCTAATATTTGCAGTTTACACACTACTCAGCATTCTAAATGATTTTACAGAGCAGGCCAGTGAACTTTTGAACTGTTCTCTGAAGAGAGAAAGAAAATATTGTGACTGACAGTTGACATAACAAACTTTAGAAGACAGAGCTCTCTGCCACTTTCAAGTCGTGGTAGCTCAATGTATCTTTTGCATAGATAACAACTGGAGTTTCTTAACTCTTCCTGTGCTGGAAACAATATTAGACTTATGTCTCTGCTGCCAATGTTTTATTTCTTAGCTGAACTACACATACGAATCATTATATCATTTTTTTTCCGCTTCAGTGTCTCTTTAAGCAGGATGCCTGTAGTATCCGGTGCCCTGTTATGGTTCTTTTTGCTGTAATGGTGAGTGGAGAACACAGCCAGGTGAGGACATGAGAGGGCAGGAGCAGCCAGGGGAGGACATGAGAATAAGAGCAAGGAGAGGTGGAGGCACAGTCAGGAGGGGAGGTAAGTGCAGAGGGAGGAGCCAGTAGAGGAGGAGGAGCAGTCAGGAGAGGAGGTAAGTGCAGATGGAGGAGCCAGAAGAGGTGGAGGTACAGTCTGGAGAGGGGTGAGTGGATGTAGTGCAGTCCGGAAAGGAGGAGAGAAGAGAGGGAGCTGCCAGGAGAAGAGGAGGAGCAGTCAGGACAGGAGATAAGGAATGGGAGGAGCCAGGGGAGGAGCAGTCAGGAGAGGAGGTAAGTGCAGATGGAGGAGTCAGGAGAGAAGGTAGAACATCCAGAACAGGTATGAGAGTTTATTGTTTTATAAAGTATAAATAATCCCTGAATTAAATAAAGCAACAGCTCAGTAAGAATTTGTATCCTTACACAGATGCAGGGGCGGGATTAGACGTTTGTAGACTGCTGAGAACAGTGAATAGCGAACTCTTAGATATGACACCTTCTTTACACCCCAAGCAGGTCTCATGCATGCCATGATGTAAATACTTACACTTCAGCATTCACATAGAAGTTGCAGCCCAGGTCAACCTGTGTATTCAGAGGCCCAGAGTCCAATTCCTGTACAGACAGCAGGGATTACAGACATATATTGCATCAGAGATAGTCACAGACAAGACACAGAACAGAGCTGCAGCCACTAGGACGCATTCTATAGCCAGAAGTAGTGTTAGGGAGTCTTGCCCAAAGTCTCCTACTGAATACATGCTGGCTTACTGAAGAGGAAGAGCCGAGGTTTGAACACAGGTCTCCTGTGTCAGAGGCAGCCTCCATCCCCAAAACTTCCAGTCCCATGGAGGTAACAGTTTTACCCAAAACTGCGACCATCCAGCATCCGGCAAGACCTGGAAAGCCGACTGGGGACGTTTTATTCCCCATAAGCCTATATGGTGGTTGCAGGGATCTGCCGCCCAACCTTGTGAGTATCAGCAAATATACTTACAATTATCCCTAAACGTAACGATACTGCACCTAGGTGTCCCAGGAGTATGAGCCTACTATAGGAAACACCAAAACCTTTCCATAATCCACCCTTAAAGGGTACCTGAACTGAAAATGACATAATGGTGCTTCTATAATTAATTTGAATCATTTACATGTTTCTGTAGGCTACAGGGTCAGCGGCCAGTCGACCGGCAGCCCCCACATCCATGGACGAGCGCATTGGCATTGAGCATATCCCTCCAGGCAGATTTCAGCTGGAAAAGCTAATTTGGAATACACTTTTGCAGAGGACCTAGACTAATGTTAATCAGGTCCTCCGTGATAAGTTTGCAATCATATTTACTTACTTTTGAGAAAGTGTACGTAAACATAATTCCACACTTAGATTCTTTTCTTCAATAAGCAGACAAATGCTTCAATTCATCAAGCATTACCGCATTTGGTAATGCTGAAAACAACTGACTTTACGGAGCACTTAAGAAAATGTTGATTCATCAAAGCTGTTACCGCATGAAAAGCTGAAATGACAGAGCAATGAGATAAATTACCGACTTGTGCTCAACACATGTCAGCAAATGTCAGTAAATGTCAATTCATCAAGGTTACAGCATTCGCTAGCACATTTGGCGATTATCTCCACTAGCTTGGAATGCCTTCCTGTGGATGTCCTCATGACTCACAGGAGGAGGCAGCCAATAGAAACAGCCCCTGTTCTCCTGCAAGTGCCGGATAGGTTGCACAGGCTTCTCCAGTGGAACAAGCTTTCAGACCACCCAGGCAGTGAGCAGAGAGAAGGGGACAAAGTATATTTTTCAGATACCCTTCAGTGGTCTAACCCTTTCAGACCCTGTTTGAAAAAGCAAAGTTGCTAGTGGTGAAATCACCAAGCATGGCATTTGTAATGTCTCCAGGAAGTTCATCTAAGCTGTGGCAATTAAATAAAATGTTAAGAAAGACTGATGGACAGATTTAGAGCAGCAGAGGCAGTATAGAAAACAGTGAATGTAACAAATGTTTACATCTAAAGGGATGTCGGGATGCCTTCTATTGTAAATGACACACACACACAGATTTGGAGAAGACAAAGGTCCACAGATGCTATCAGTGATTATACTAAATATGAAATAGAGATATATCAAGAATCTATAAAAATATAAATTTTATTGAAATTCCATCTAAGAATCATATAATGATTAAAAAACTCTATGAGATGGCCATCTCCTCACATAGACCCCATGCACACCTCTGACATACATCACTGGCCAGGTAATGATATGAGCTCGTGTGGATGTGAAAGAGCTATTCAACACTAGATCGTTATTTGAGGGGCGATCCAGAATAAACACTGCAAGAAAGAGCACTTCACGGTCCAAAGCAGAGACAGGAGCAAGCTGGCAGCATATAAAAAAGCAAAAAGCGTAGCTTCAAGCCATGCATCACAATGTGTCAATCATGATCACCATATGGGTACCATCCGTATCTCACCCTCCTGTGATCCATGTGTGTCCAGGGATGCAGGCAGACTGTCTGTCAAGATGGTTGACCCGCTGATTGCCAGGCTGGTGTGCGTGGAGCTGTCAGTGTCGTACCTGTAGGTATCCACTGACGTGATGGTATGTCCAAAGAATGCACAAACACGTGCTAAGGTGCCAGTCCTGGTGTGCTGGAAGCGCTCAAAGCGCTGGTCAAGTGTTGCGTGGTGTCCCCCAAAGTTGTGCAGTAGAGCAGGGTGAGCAGGGGGTCCGCGGGAGGAGACGGCGTCTCATACAGGCAAGGCCCTTACATGTTTCGCCGTTCTCACGGCGTCATCAGAAGGCGTGCCTGTGTATCTACGATGCGGAAATAAATCCGCTTGCAGAGCCAATAGGAGCTAGGCGGAAGTGCCCGTCCGGACCGGAAGTGATGCGTGCGGGCCACCCGAGCGAGCAGATGGACAGCAAGCTCTCGCCCTCGCATCACATGGGTCCGTATTGTTGCACCTCCGAGCTACAGTGGCTCTGATCAGCCAAACTAGTGACATTCATCCCATTCGCACATTACTCAGGTGAGACAGAGGGGTAATCCCTCAACTGCGCTCCCTGAAATTCATGTATACATGTAGTTATATATAAAAAAGAAAAAAGAAGAGATATTGAAGACAAATTGGGATAAAGGGACATCTATAAATATAGCTCAAAAGCGTCTATATAAGATAAGGTGCCAGCGAGCAGTGCACAGCATAAGCGAAGCGGAACTGCGCACTCATCAACCGGTAAGAAAAAAGTCCCTACAGGTTGAAACACTGTGTCCGAGGGGAGGCGACCATGAGCTCAACAACCGACAGACAGAAGGGGGAGCAAAAAGGGGGGGGGGGGGGGGGAGATGGGGAGAGAAAAGGAGGAGGGGAAGAAAGGGGGGGGGGGGGGGAGGGGGAGACGGGGGAACAGGATTCACAGCAGGTGTAATGAAATTGTCATACTCCCTCAATTTTCTTTAGAGGGGCAAGAATGAGGCATAACTGAAGGCCTCATTCAAACCTGGAGGCTGACATGCCTGCAACTCAAAGATCCACCTTGTTTCTCTTTGCAGAAGAAGGCGGTCAAAGTTGCCTCCACGTATAGTACCGTGGATTCTATCTAGTCCTACAAAACGTAATTTCTTGCCTGTACACGTGGGACACTGTCTCACGTGTCGGGAAATGGGGGTTAAGGATTCATCATTTCCGACATTTTGCATGTGCTCGGAAATGCGTCTCCATAAAGGTCTCTTAGTCTTACCTATATAGAAGGAGCCGCATGGGCAAAGCAGCAAATAGACCACTAACTCGGTTTGGCAGTTAACATAATGTTTTAGAGTGTGAGATTTACCATTAGGTAGGGTGACTGTCTTTCCCACCCTGATAAATTGACAATACGAACAGCCGCCGCAGGTATAGGATCCTAGAACGATGCAATGACGTCTGGGGTTGACCCCTCCAAAGTGACTTTGCACTAAAGTGTCTCGGAGGGATGTCGCCCTTTTAAAAGTAACAATAGGGCGTTCTGGGAACACGTGACCTATCGCTGGGTCATTCTGCAACAAATACCAATATTTCTGTAGGATATATCTCAAACTGGAATGTTGGGCACAATACTTGGTCACAAAACGCAAATCTGATCCTTGTTGTTTAATTTTATGGTTGGGGCGTTGAACGAGGAGACTTGAGCGATCCCTTTTCTTGACCCTGTTGAATGCTCGTCGCAGCGTTACATCAGAATAGCCTCGACTTTTAAAGGGAAGGTTCAGGGACTAGCTAAAAAAAATAAAAATCCATTTCCACTTACCTGGGGCTTCCTCCAGCCCGTGGCAGGCAGGAGGTGCCCTCGGCGCCGCTCCGCAGGCTCCCGGTGGCCGACCCGACCTGGCCAGGCCGGCGGCCAGGTCGGGCCTCTTCTGCGCTCCATGGTGCGTTCCAGACTACTGAGCCTGCGCAGTACAGCCTGGAGGACGTCCGATGACGTCAGCGCGCCGGCGTGGAACGCACCATGGAGCGCAGAAGAGGCCCGACCTGGCCAGGTCGGGTCGGCCACCGGGAGCCTGCGGAGCGGCGCCGAGGGCACCTCCTGCCTGTCACGGGCTGGAGGAAGCCCGAGGTAAGTGGAAATGGATTTTTATTTTTTTTAGCTAGTCCCTGAACCTTCCCTTTAAATCTTGCTCGTAATGCCTTGGCCTGAGAGTAAAATGCTTCATCAGAAGAACAATTCCGTCTCACTCTCATATATTGGCCAGTAGGAATCCCTCTGATAGTGTGGGATGGATGGAAACTAGAAGCATGTAACAGGGCATTAGTCGCGGTTTCCTTTCTGTAAAGGTCAGTAGAAAGATGGCCA